>NW_026128500.1:0-8646 GCF_022985175.1 Labeo rohita
TCACAATACAGGTTTCTACACATTTTCCATTTCAAAATGCTGTACATTTGACAAATTTCCAAACCTCTCAGTAGAGTTTTGGACCACATTTAATAAAAATGGTTCATACAGTATTATGTTCAGCTTTATATTTGGTGTAATACAGTAATTTATAAATAGTTTTATTTTTTAAGTCATTTTTTTCTTACAACATCAATAAAATAAAACTGTAAAAAAATATTTAAAAACAATTCAGACTTTTGCATGAACACAAGAAACTTTTTTCTATTCACATGCACATTTACAATTTCCAGTTTTATAGAAGTTTTATATTTGCTTTGTGCATCACTGCCATCCTACTATGAATAAAGAAAGAGCATGGATGCACATGAATTAATAGAGACCTCCTTGGAAAAAATTGGCTTTCCTTATGGTGGTACCTCTAATATCAAGACCTAATGTCCAATTTAGCAAAACCTCCGCGGCGGCAGAAAAAACATGACACAAAATGGGTTAATGTCATGATAAAGCTGTGTACATTGTCCTATTTGCCAAGTTTATAGGTCTATATTAAAAAAAGACTGTTTTTGTAAAAAAGTGTTAAAAATGTGGCATTGTTAGGGCAGTTTGACATATTTCGAGGCGTAAGATCTCTTCAACGCATACCTCTCATTCAGCGCACACCTCCAAATGGTCTGATAGCACAATGTTTAATGTGCATTGTCCTGTATGCCAAGTTCAATGGTTTCTCATGCACACATAAAAGTCTGTATATTTTTTATTTTTTAAGGTCCTTGAGACTGTTATGTGGAGAAACCCTATACGCAAAACATTTTGCATAATGAAAAAGTGCAGCTTGAGTTAATTCAGTTGTGTCTGACATTAAAGAATCACTGAACAGCTGCCATGAAAACACTTCTTGTATGTCGTATTTTTATTAAATTCTTAATTTTCTATTATAAAAACAACTATATAGGGGCAGAAATCTAGAAATGCAAATATTTTTCCATACTTTCTTTTCTCCATACTTCTCCAGACAAGGAAATGATGTAAATCAAATTCCATGCTTTACGAAACCGCGTGGGAACCCTCAGTCAAGGCTAAAGAAGGCACAATCATCACAAACGAAAGCCACAAAAGAATAATAAACAGTGCAATTCCAATAGGGTCCTCACACTGCAGTGCACGGGCCCTAAAAAGATGGGCCGAACATTTAAAGTTTATTTTATTTTGCTTTGATTTTATTTTGTTTTGACAAGTATTGAATTATTTTGCCTGGAGAAAAATGTTGTATTATGCAGTATTACATAAACCCAGAGTAGCCACAGTGTATTTTGCTCCTACAAAGCCACCTTGGTTATTGTTCTACTAAAATTAACATGCTACTAACTTGGACTTTATTGGCAAGAAGTACAAGTTAATAATTATATTTTTTTTTTAGGTTGGACTCAGGGATGTTTCACCTGTGGTGCTCACACACAGCAAGTGTTCATGTTTGGCAGGCACTGCTTTGTGCAATCACACGGTTGCCTTGCTGTTTCAAACTGCCCATTATTCCCAGCTTAATTTATCTGTTGTACCCCCTGTGCTTAGCTGCACTGAAAGAGAACAATCCTGGCATAAACCACGAACAATGGTAATTTAACATCAGAAATTTTGCCTTATTTATAAGACAGTATAATCACAATATGTGACATTGTTTGTGAAATTTAGACTAAAATCTCAATGTAATTTTGACATCAGGAGCATCAAAGTTCAATTTCAACCATTTATTTCACCATGATTTCAATATTTGACATGATCTTATTCAGTTCATATTAAAGATATCAAGGTTAAATTTTCACAGAATGTTCTTTACATTATGCAGGGTAATTTTATGTAGAAACTGAATTCTTTTAAAAGTGCATTTTAAGTTTATAGTTTCAGCTTTGTTCTTCTCTCTAAGATTATTTACACTTGTCTGTCAGGGCGTGAAACCAGGCCCCATCAATGCCATGGTCATCACAAAACCTGTAGCAAATCGTTCTGCACAAGGTGGAGTGAGGTAAGTTCAGCAACCACATTTTTTTCTTTTTTTTTTTTTTTGTTACAAGGATGCTGAGAACAAAGATACTTTGCTGCATTTCATTGCAAGGCTTTATGCTGTTAAAGTGTTTAAGCATTTAAAATAATACATAAAAATTGTAAAAAACTATAGAAATAGTAATTAAAGCAATAACAAATGTAATGTTAGCAACAATAATTAAGCTAAACATTTCCCTACAGAAGTGGACTCCACAGAGGGATGGTGGGCCTTTTACCAGATTCATGCATGTTTAGAGTTGAGGAGGCATACGCAGAATTCAGCCCTGAGGACAAGCCACTTGTTACCACCATGAACACGTCACCTGACAAGCCACTTGTTGAAAGTGCATTCGGGTTGGTCCAGGAAGGAAGCGTATTGTCTTACCAGTAGCCTGTCTTAACATCACGATACATCACACTACACGAAGCCCCATCAACTCCACCTTTGCCTCTTGAAGGATATTATCTTGCTCCATCTAAATGCATGTTTGTTTGCGCTGAGGAGGAGCTCACACACCATTGGATATGGCTCAGAAAATTGAAGAAGCAACACGCGAGCAAAGCTCTTGTCCTGACTGGCATCAGCTTCGCAGATCAAGAGTGACCGCTTCCAGGTTTCGGGAGATATGCCATGTCAGAGGCCTAAGCTCTGCAGAGTCCCTTGCAGAGCGAATCATCAGAGGAACCCGACAGACAGCAAAGATGAGAAGAGGTGCTGAAATGGAGTCAGAGGTAACAGTGGAATACAGCAAGTTGAAAAATGTTAACTACTCACCCTGTGGTTTAATCATCCATCCTAATGCTCCCTGGCTTGGTGCATCCCCTGATGGCGTAGTTTTCGATCCCACTGACAATCCTCAGTTTGGACTTGTTGAAATTAAATGTCCTAATGTCAAAAACATTGTTGACTGCAAATATTTGCAAATGGACCATGGATTTCTCACCCTGAAAAAGAGCCATGCCTACTATTTCCAAGTGCAGGGACAACTACTGGTCTCAGGAATGCAGTGGTGTGATTTCATGGTGTGGGCACAGGAGGATTATTTTGTCCAGCGTATCTACAGTGACACTTCAGTGCACAAAGTTATCAGAGAGAAGGTGGATTATTTTTACTTTTACACATACATGCCAAAATACTTGTCAATGACATAACTGAAATTTTAAAGAAGTCAGAGAAATTAGATAAATCTGTAAAACAGCACTCAAACATGTTATTAAATGTTTTATTTGTACAATGTCTGTTTCTTATATGTTCAGTTCCATTTTCTGATATGTACAATGTCAGTTTAATTTACAGTAAATTCTATTTATCTTGCTTGTCATAACAGTTTCTTCTTAAAATAAACATAGATTGAGTTAACATTTATTAAGAATGGCAATGAAACAGTAACAGTTTAAGTCATAAATATGGAATAGCATTCCAGTAGTCAAAGTAAAAAGTAATCTAAGATTTGATTTCATTTGATCCATGTCTTAACTAATGCCTTGTTTTGATAATTTGACAACAGACATGCAACTGTAAAAAGTTGATTAATGTTAGCACTGTGGGAAAGTGTGATGACACCATCATTGTTTTGTTTGATCCTCCTGATGACCCGTTCCACGTGCACACACAGTCTCGCTATTGCCTGCGTTTCTTTCACCTGATGTGCTGGCATCTGCTTTCCCCTGGACAGAAATGGTGGACAGTACACTTTGCAATTGACACAGTCACTAATCAGAAAGCCTTTATCAACCATAATTGCCACTTTCTTCTATCAGTCTTTTTGTTATCACACACTGTTTAAAGATCTCCCTGTCACTCACTGACCCAGCATAAAGCTGAGAGACGAATGTCACTGGACCATGAGGAGCTATTCCAATGAGGCCTTTCATTGTGCAGTGAGATTTGTAATTTGAGTACATTTCACTTTGCAGTCAATGATGACCTGTGTGTCTGGGAAATCAGAGAACTCTTCAGGGAGGTTAGATTTTACATCAGCTGCTGAAAGCCACACACACACTGATCCCAGCAGTGTATAGAGGTAGTTTGTCCATGTCACAATTATTCTGCTCACTGTGGAAGGATGCATATGGAAACGGTGTGCCAGGTCTCTCTCCTTTAATCCAACTGACAGGTAGACAAGGAAAAGAAAAAACTCATCTACTGGCTGCAGCAGCTGTCTCTGGAAAGGTAAAACATGCATGAAAGTTAAGTTTGTATAAGGACATATTAAAGTCAATTCTGCCACATGTACAGGACATACAGAGAATTGAAATTGCGTTACTCTCAGACCCTTGGTGGATAACAGATAACATTAAATATATAAAGTAGAATTTTAAAAATACAAACAAAAATATGAATAAATACAATTATACATATAATATAAAAAAAAACAAATACAATATACAAGTAAGGGCACATGGCAGAGAGTGCAAACCAGACAGAGTAGTGCAAATGCAGACATACTGTATAGTGCAAATAGAGCTTGTAAGTATTATAAAGTGACAGAGAGCAGCCCTGTAACAGAGTAAAAGAGTCTTATGAGGTAGACTAAGAGTAGTATATATAGATAACACATTGTAAATACTACCCTGTATTGTGTTCTGTAAATGTACAGTCACGCTTACTGTATGCATATACCTCTGATGGTGGCAGTACACGTATGATGTCTTCCTGCTTTCTAGCAGCAGATTTAGCCCTGGACACACGAATGATTTTGTGTATGGATGGCTCCATTAGCCACCAGAATGACATCAGGTGATGGTAGCTGGGGAACCTATAAGCAGAAGTGTTACTGAATACATTTACAAATTGTTGACATGTTTCTGTGTTAGTAATGCAGGCACATGCATCTAAAACTGAGTATATGTAATCACATCTAATCGTAAAATTCTACCAATCTTTAGACCTACCTTGTGTAAAATCTGATGTCCTCATCTGAGCCGGCAAACCGTTCCAATCCAAAATCACGCTGAACATGTAGCTCTTGTAGCTGTTTTTTCATCTCCTCCACTTCATTAGAAAGTTCTTCTATTTTAGCACATGCCAGGTCTAATAATGAAGGCTCAGGAATGCTACAGTAATCATGATCCATCGTTACATCCATGGGTATGGGTTCGACGGATACCACTTCAGCAGGCCTCTCTCTCCTCTCCCACACACTGGACCGCGATGCTTTAACGGCGTAATCATTCCAGGCAAAAAGCACTGGCACAGCGCCAGTTACTAACTTTTTTCGTGCCTCTGGTGTTTGCGGTTCAATAATGTGATCACTGCTAAAATGTTTACTGCAAACCTTAGAATTGCTGGTAGGACAAAAATCGTCTCGGCGTATGTTCACAAGCCACCATTTTCTAAGGTCCACATCTGAAGGAAAACTGTGAAAACTTAAAGTTCCGTTGAACTTCGCAGAAGATGTACACAGCGGAACCCAACAGTGTACGTTGTAGACCTTCTGCTGTCTCTGAAATCTATAAACACACTTTTTTCTGAACATTTCCTCCAAACTCCAAAACAATGGCCGACAAACCGGAACTCAGCGAGCCCTATTACTTCAAGGCGGAACTATGTCACGAGTCTGCGTGCAAGTAGCGTATTAATAAATCATCGGTATTGGCCCTATTTGTGGCATTTCTGATATGCCGATGGCTTGAAAATAATTAAAAATTGGCCGATAAGTAACGGCAGCTGATACATCTGTGCATCCCCAGTTATAAATATTTATGTTGGTTTTTATAGAAATTGCTCCTACGTTGGGCTGTCGACTGGAACAGTGTCAATTGTGTCAAATTGATACAATTTGAAAGTTAAGACTTTGTTTCATACCAGAAGTAATCCGCTCTGTCTTGCCTCTGCACAGCATACAACAGGGAGAAACTTCTCTACATTTTCTGTGGAGGGCATTAAAACCTATCTTCCGGTTGAATCGGCACAGACCAAGAACCAGTGACCATCCAGGTATTATTACTCTGATTCATGTCAATTCTAGCCTTTTTCTGTTTTTATTTTTAATCTTCACTCCAACTCCTCGTCGGCGCAGGTGTGTTTAGTCACAAGCGTCTGCTGGAGTTCAGTCTCATGCTGTTTATTAACTTGTGTGTTTTTCAGGATCTCTGTATAAATTGGGAAGGATCCTGGGATCAGTAGCTGACAGCTGTGTCTATGAAGCAGTATGAACACTGTTTGGCCAACAAGCATGTTGCTCGTCTTGCCTCTTTTTATCTTCTGGAAACCTTGAGTCCTGACAGGCATCAGTGTTTACAGCTTTGATCAACACATTTAAAATAATGTAAAGATAATAAACCATTTTAGGTGGCCATTAAACTTATTAGCAGGCACAGGACTGCAAACACAGTGATTTTTATCTCTTTTCTTTAAGCTGGGCTTCAAGAGGCAGATACGATGAACAGGGTACAAACAGATCCACCTTGCAAAAATGTTATAAGATTTTATGAATTCTTGGTTTGGCACATCATGTCACTTTAATCACTGAAAATCCCCATCACTGTGTTATACTCTCAGTTTCTCAGACAAAACGCAGGGCACATGACTCAGGAAATAGCAAGATACCTTCATCAACCTGTTCTCGGTTTACAGCATTGCATTAGCGTGTGTAACGTGCACCACTTTGTCCCACATTTATGCAACATTCACGTCAACACAGAGAACCTGCATGTAAAGTTAATAGACTTCAGCCGCGCATTGCACATCACAGCAACACGTGAGCTGGCTTTTTAAACAATTGACTGATGGCTTATTGTAGTCCACTAACAATGTTTGACTAAACACCAAAAATATTTTTTACAGAAATTGAAGGACTGCTTTACCAGCTGCTATAAAGTCAGGGAGTAGAGTCATACACAGGTTACTGAACTGATTTGAGATCGCAAAAGAAAGAAATTCGGGTGGTGAATTTCATGGAAATAACATTACTCGAAAAACATATATAGCCCTGACACTTCTGAAAACTTTCACAGAAATGTACAATCTTCTTGAGAAACTTGAGACTGGTATGTTAGGCAGAAATGATGAGCAGGGTACAAACAAATCCACCTTGTGAAAATGTCATAAGATTTTATGAATTCTTGGTTTGGCACATCATGTTGCTTTAATCACTGAAAATTCCCATCGCTGTGTTATACTCTGTTCCTCAGACAAAATGCAGGGCACATGACTTAGGAAATAGCAAGATACCTTCTTCATCAACCTGTTCTCGGATTACAGCACTGCACTAGTGTGTGTAATGTTTACCACTTTGACACACATTTATGCAACAATCACATCAACACAGAGAACCCACGGATAAAGTCAATAGACTTTAGCCGTGCATTGGACATCACAGCAACACGTGAGTTGAACACAGCAGACTGATGACCTATTACAGTCCACAAACAATGTTTGACTAAACACTGACAATATATTTTTTACAGAAATTGAAGAACTGGTTTGTCCTTACCAGCTGCTATAAAGTCAGGGAGTAGAGTCATACACAGGTTACTGAACTGATTTGAGATCGCAAAAGAAAGGGATTCGGGTGGCGAATGTCATGGAAATAACATTACTCAAAAAACAAATAAAGCTCTGACACTTCTGAAAACTCACAGAAATGTATAATCTTCTTGAGAAACTTGAGACTGGGATGTTAGGCAGACATGATGAGCAGGGTACAAACAAATCCACCTTGTGAAAATGTCATAAGATTTTATGAATTCTTGGTTTGGCACATCATGTTGCATGTAAAATCCCCACCACTGTGTTATACTCTCAGTTCCTCAGACAAAGACTGAGAAAGTAGCAAGATGCCTTCTCCGCCAAGTTATTCTTGGGTTACAGCATTGTATTAGTGTGTGTAGCGTGCACCACTTTATCCCACATTTATGCAACATTCACGTCAACACGGACAACCTGCATGTAAAGTTAATAGACTTTAGCCACTCATTGCACATCAAAACAACAGGTGAGTTGGCTTTTTAAACACAATTGCCTGATGACTTATTACAGTCCATTAACTGTTTCACTAAACACTGAAAATATATATTTTTACAGAAATTGAAGGACGTGGTTTGTCCTTACCAGCTGCTATAAAGTCAGGAAGTTGAGCCATACACAGGGTGCTGAACTCAATCAAGACAGCAAAAGAAGGGAATTCGGGTGGTGAATGTCATGAGAAAAACATTACTCGAAAAACATATAAAGCTCTGAAACAAGCAAGGACAAACATGACTAATCAGCTGTTTTCTGCAAACTTGAGACTGGGACGTCACCACCTTAAAAGATATTTTAAACCATGACTGGTTTAGAGAGTCCCTTATTTATCTAAATTTATAATGTTATAGTTCAAGTAATAATAAAATAGATAAGGATTGTCTTTTTTTTAGGTTAAATTATTCTAGATCAAACACACCTCCTTGTAGCTTTCTAGCAATTTCGATTAATAAATCACAACACACTGGGCCAACAAACACATCTGACCCTATTGCAAAAGATAATGCACCTTTATTTTTAAAAAGAAGCATGAACATGTTACAGTGCACCCCATAAACACAATCAACCCTCAAAAAAAAAAAGAAAAGAAAAAGAAAATGTGTGTATGCATACTTACAAACACAAATTAATTCATT
>NW_026128501.1:0-8642 GCF_022985175.1 Labeo rohita
GAGGAACAAACTGGGATTCGTCCTGACCCGGTTCTGCTTTTGGAGGCCGGACTGTGCAGGGGAAGAGCTGCTTCACAGCCTCACGTGCTCTTCTGAAGAAGGCACAGACTGCTTTCCTCTTCCTTCCTTTCTTAGCTTTTTCTAAAATGAGGAACAATGAAGAGCAAACTATTAGAAACATCTCTGATTAAAATGGGAGCAGTTGAAAATAGAAACACTACAATAAATGCCATTGTCAAAATGAACCAAAGTAATAAAGACTTACTGTCACACAGATTCAAGCTGGATGAATCTGTAATGTGTGGTTCGGAATCCGGTGTTCGTTTGATCTCGCAGGAAGCCAGTACGCACGACAGCGACTCAGTGTGATCCTGGAGGGGCCTGGGTCAGACCTCGCCTCCGGATCATCCAGAGCGTCTGTCTGGGGTGTGAGACGACCCACTCTGTCCTGGTTGCAGCAGGAGAAGAAGGGCGGCTTCACAGCCTTGCATACCCTCCGGAGGAGAGTACGGGCTGCTTTACCCTTCTTGCCTTTTATAGGTTTGTCTGAAATAAACAACAGTGAAGAATAACATATTAGAAACACCTCTGACTACAGATTAGAAACCATTTTCAACAAATTCCTGACAGTTAAACAGATCTGATACAATTCTTAAAGAAAAAAATAAAGTGCAGCTGTAATAGACTAACTTTTAATGTAGTTCACAGAAGTGCATTTACATTCATATTACTGGAAAAAGCTCAATCCTTTTTTCAAAATAAAACACTGAGACCAGAATAACACTGAAATAACACTACATTGATTAACTAGATGAGTAAAGTTTGAGAACAAACTTTAAGTTGTCTTGAGAAAGCCTAGCCTGAAAGTTTGAAGCAGTTGTAATAGTATGAAAGCAGCTAGCATGATTTAACATGTTAACATGTTTTAGCATAATTAGCATGTTGTTATCATAATTTGCAAGTTACTAGAATGTTGTTAGCATGATTAGCCTGATTAGCATGTTGATAGCATGTTTCGCACATGATTAGCATGCTGTTAGCATGTTTCTAGCATGATTAGCAAAGTTGCTAGCATGTTTCTAGCATGATTAGCATGTCACTAGCATGTTTCTGGTATGATTAACAAGTTGCTAACATGTTTCTGGCATGATTAGCAAGATATTAGCATGATGTTAGCATGATTAACATGTTACTAACATGTTGCTAGCAAGTTACTAACATGTTGTTAGCATGTTTCTAGTATGATTAGCATGTAACTAGCACATTGCAAGCATGATTAGCATGTTACTAGCATGGTTCTAGTATCATTAGCATGTAACTAACACATTGGTAGCATGATTACCAAATTACTAGCATGTTGCTAACATGATTAGCAAGTTACTAGCATGCTGCAAGCATGTTGTTAGCATGATTTAGATAGATTAGAAATATTAGAAATATTAGAGTGAAGCTTAAATGAGTGTAAATGGATTAGAAATAGAACATAGAAGTGAAACTTGATTGAGTCTCAAGGGATTCTGGGAGTTTAGATTTGAATTTTGTCAGTTGGAGTTTGAAGAGTGTTGCTCATTTGAACATTCCCTCAATGTAAGTCTATGGGGTTTTTGGTGGTTTTGATAGTCTGGTTTATGAAAACCGTAAGCCGGATCAGTTAGAAAAGATACAGCACACCGAGTCAGACCAGTCTGAAGATCTGGACCGAGTTTGGTGGTTCTAGCTTGAAAACTCTAGGAGGAGATAGAAACCGAAATTTGGCTCAGAAGAAGAAGAAGAATAATATTCTTAAATAGTAGATCAGTAAGTTGACTTTCTCAAGACAACTTAATGTGTGATGTTAGAAATTCACCCATTGTTGATTTTCATCTCACCTTTCTGTCTGTTCTCCATGGAGTCTGGAGGAGAAGAAGCCTTCATTTCACCTGCAGCCCACGCAGTTACAGGGACAGGCTGGTTTTCAGATGTCATGTACATCTCGTTTGATTTTTCAAACTTACACTGGTGAAATATTATACACAGTGTCCAAACTATGAGAGGTTTGTACAGACTCTGAATCTGCAGTGAATCAATCAGTCGCGGATTCAAACTCACTCAATCAGATTCGCACCTGTTATGATTCTAATTTCGAATGTTCAGCAGAGGTTTATATAACCGTCACACTCGGGCACGCGCTTCTCTTTCTGCGCGTTCTGCGCGCTCAGCGGAGTGGAACCGCGCGCGCATCTCTCCGTTTTGTGGTTGTTAAAATTAATACTAATAATCAGTGCTAATACTGTTTGAAAACAGGAGTATCAAGAGTATTGTCAGATGTTATATATATATTTAAATATATATTTGAAAACACGCCGCACGTACACCAGTACGCAAACACTTGTCAGTTATATCAGTTTTATTAAAGAAATGTACCGTTACGATGCGGATTAACGTTGATTTTTGGTGAAATGCGGCTTTACTGAAGCTCTGTGTCTGTCACACGGGTGAGTATCTCTCTATTAAAATGTGATTTTGAAAGAGTCAGGTCGGAAAAATTGTACCTAGCCTTAGAGAGAGTGAACTAATATTCATTCACTTCATAAAACGATATATTACGACTGAACATTGACATTTAATAAAATGCCTCAATAATTTCTTATAAACGTTCAGGTGAGTAATCAAGCTACTAATTACTTCTGGTCTGGTGTTTGCACTGTGTTTATTTATTGACCAAAATATGAATTATAGCATTATTACCAATGCAGTCGTGCTCCAAATTGTTATTCAGTGAATAACAGAGATGTGATTTGACACAGAAATGAATCTAGCACAGTAGCTTTTGTTCAGCACTTCAATTAATGTATTATTCTATTAGAAATGACAGATTTTCTCTTTATTCATGAATTACAGCTCCCTGTATTGTAATTACAGTTGTTGTTCAATTCATCTGTGACACTTACTTCCTTCTGTAAATGTTTCAGATGTGTGTGTTTGCTCTCATGTGTCTCAACAGTCATCCTTGATGGAAACTCTTGTTTGATTGACTCAAGAACAAATTTGTTGCATTCCTGTAAGTAATAATATAGCTAATATTCTAAACTAGAACGGGGATGCAAACAGGTCATTAACAAACAGATTAATAACACTGAGGTTCTTGTCTCCTCTAGAAAGAATAACATCAGACAAAACGATCGTCAGAGAAAATTGATTTTGGTACCAGTAGTGAGAAATGAATTAAATATCTCTTCACCTTGTTTGCAGAGTGAAAGACAATTGAAAATGGCACTTTTAATGTAAGATCAATTGTTGGGAAGACATTTGTTCTCCATGATATTTTACTGAGAAAAAGTTACATTTTATGTTTTTAACAGAAACATGGCTTGATCAAAATGGGGCTTTATCTCTTATTGAAGCTTGCCCACCATCTTATACATTCTTGCAAAAGGTTCGCTGTGGCAAGAAGGGTGGCGGTATAGCCGCTATATTCATGCAGTCACTGGCTTGTAAAGAGATTGACAAGCCAGATCACTTTACTACTTTTGAGTATCTGGCAATAGAAATAATAGAAAGCAAATGTCTAGTTGTTATAGTATATCAACCCCCTAAGTAGATTTCTGGTTTTATTTCTGAGTTCTTTGAACTTTTAACTTTATGTGTTACTAGCTATGATCAAATATTTATTGTGGGTGATTTCAATATTCATGTTGATAACAAAGCTGATCGTAAAGCAGTGGAGTTTCTAGAGGTTTTACATTCCTTTAGTTTTACGCAACACGTTAACAAACCTACACATAAAAACAAAGAGCATACGCTTGACTTTATAATTTCCTACAGTATTAATGTTAATGTAAATGAAATAACTGATTTAGCAATCTCAGATAATTTTTGTCTGTTTTTTGACTGTACAATTAATATTACATCTCTCCTTAAAGAAAAATTAATTAGAAAGCGTTTTTTCAATGCATTGACTTCGGAGTCTTTTATTAATGAGATTCGACACGCGCCTCTTATTTTGAGGGATGCACCTACCCACATAGCAATTGTCATCTGGCCCAGCTCTGGGCCAAGCAAGGAGTTACACTTGGCCCAAGTGCAGCAAAGAATTATGGCCCTTGTCTGGCCCAGATCTGGACTACAGACGTGAGCCACACATGAGCCATAACTGGCCCAAATCTCAGCCAAACAGTAACTTATAACCAGCCCTGAACTGAGCCAGAACAAGTTTTAATAGTGCTACACAATCTCAGGCTTCAGTAAACCACATAGAGACCAACCAGAAACCCCAAAACTGAGCCATGTCTAAAGGTGTAACTGTGTTTTACTGCTTATTGATGGATCCATGGCTGAGTTGGTTTTTGTTTCTTTTTTTAGGCTCAGTTTTGGGGTTTCTGGTTAAAGACTGGACTCTATGTGGTTTACTGAAGGCTTGATTGGGTCCCAGATAGCAAGAGAGCAGGTGAAAACCATTGAATCAATGTTAAAAATAGTTGATTTGTCAATGTTAATGTCATTAAAACAACTAATGTTGAAAAAAATGTTGACATTTCAACAAACCACCATTACTGTGATCAGTGATTGCTTTAGTTGGGTTCTTAATTCTTGATTTTCATTACATAATTTTTTTTCTCTGTGCTGTAATGATGTTTCAATATAAACACTTATGCTATTGAAAAAGAAATGGATTAAAATTAATTGAAAGTAGATTACTTTTTGCAATGGGTGGCGACTGGCAATACAGTTGAAAAACAATTCTAAATAACACTGATGAATGTCATTATCGACGTAAATATTCTGTACCACGAATGCAAAAAAACTAAAAAAAAAAAAAAAAAAATCTGTGATTACAAATCAAAAGATTTAGACATGAACACTCAACATACATATCGCAACAATGGTGACAATCACCGAACTAATTCAGATAAACAGATCAACTGCAATGCATGCTGGGAATCATGAATGGCTTGTTACTATATTGATACCCAGCATGCATTTCTGCATAGAATTTTAGTTTGCTGATTGTCACCATTGTTGAGTTTCATACGCTGATTCTTGATGTCTAATTGATTCAGTAATTTAAAGTTTTCTTGATAATATTCTCTGTTAATTCATAAAAGTAAGATAGTGGTTTTATTGAGCTTTACTCTCACATTGCAGTATCACACCATCATTCAAAGCCCAACGCATTTGTGAGCAATTCATTAATTAACCTTGCAATGGTTACAGTCACCACTATCATCTAATCGCAGCAGATCTTAGTTTTCATCGTCTCAAATAACATGTTTGCACACAATGTTACAATAGACAAAGAAAATCTAACATAAAAAGTACAAAGAGTCAAGAGCCCAACTAAAGCGATCACTGATCACAACAATGGTGGTTTGTTGAAATGTAATTTTTTTTTTCAACATTATTAGTAGGAGCAAAAGTTATAATAATTCAATATCATTAACATTGACAAATCAACTACTTTTAACATTGATTCAATGGTTGCTTGGGGGTAGCACTATTAAAACTTGTTCTGGCTCAGTTCAGGGCTGGTTATAAGTTACTGTTTGGCTGAGATTTGGGCCAGTATGTGTGGCTCATGTCTGTAGTCCAGATCTGGGCCAGACAAGGGCCGTAATTCTTTGCTGCACTTGGGCCAAGTGTAACTCCTTGCTTGGCCCAGAGCTGGGCCAGATGTCAATTGCTATGTGGGTAATTTACACAATAAAGTTGATAGCTTCAATGCCTTATTAAAATCAACTCTTGATTTAGTGGCCCCAGAAAAGGTAAAAAAAAAAAAAGATTGGTGTTGAAAAATATGACATGGAAAAATGATCGCATTTGTCAGCTTAAGAGAAAATGCTGAAAATCAGAACGTCTGTGGAGAAAAAGTAAATTAACTGTTCATCATGAGATTTTACTCTGTGATATTTCCGAATATACAAAACTTGTACGTTCTGAAAGACAAATGTCTTATTCAAAAATTATTAACGAAAACAGTAATAACAGTAAAAAAACAGTAAAAACTTTTTTCTACCATAGATAGTCTCTTGCATAATAAGTCAATAAGTTAATTATCTTGACCAGCCTTCCATAACTATTTGTGAAGATTTTGCTGCATTTTTTAACAAGATAATACAGATCAGAACTGATATCGCTCACACAGACCAATTGTTTGTGGATGAATCAGACAACTATCCATATCACAAAATGGAAACGTTCAGGTTCAGTTAATGAAGAGAGTCTTTTGCAAATTATTTCCCAGTTGAATTCTTCTTCTAGCTGTCTTGATTCTATACCAACAGTATTTTTTAAAAAAGGTTTCGCACAGTTTGATTGACCATGTCTTTGACATAGTAAATAATTCACTGGAGACGGGCATTATTTTAATTATATTTTGTTTATATTTGTTGAATCATTTGTACCATGCTGATGTTTTTTTTTTTTTTTTTGCTTGTGAAGCACTTTGAGTTGCATTCTATGTATGAAAAGTGCTATATAAATAAATTATTATTATTATTATTATTATAAGAAAGAAAAAAGAAGACGTGATGCAGAAAGCAAATTAATGTGTAAGTCAATTTATTACAGTATTGCAAACCTGTCACCTGCTGCTTTGAACTCAAAATATGTAATTTATGTGATTGATGATGATTATGATTTAAATATTGATCAGTAGTCTTTTTTTTAAGAGACTTAAATGTTTGTTCTGCTAAAGCAAAAGAAAGCAATTCTCAAAATTTAGTAATATAGTCATGAGTAAGATTGGCTGTTGCATGTGAAAAGTTTGAAAAGTAATTCAGGAATTACTCACCAAAATGGTTTGGTTACCGACATTATTCAAAATATCTTAGGTTGTTTTCCATGGAAGAAAGTCATTGAGTGTCAGTAAATGATGACAGAACAATCAGTTCTGGGCAAACTAACTGTTGTGCACAGTATGCTCTTCTACAAATAGGTCATTATTAGAAATAAAACACAGCACAGAAAGCTGTCACAGCTGTTCACAGCTCACTGTCCCGTGTAGAATTAGTAATGAATTTTAACATTTGGCCTAGTTAGTCTTGTTCTGTCTAAAACCTGATAAAATAATCACTACAAATGAATAAAGGAACACTAATTAAACAGATAACTCATATTTGATGGTATTTGTTAAATTTATACATTACACACAAGAAAACATTTTTGGTTGTTTTGTAATGGTTTGTCCATAGTCCATAATAACACTTCCTCCAGTGAAAAAGTCCATCTCCTGTTGTCTCTCAAATCAAAATCCAGCCACAAGTTTGTTTAGAGCAGTTTATGCTTATAAACGGTGCTTGATCTGTGCAGATTTCTCAGTTGTGGCTGTAAGTAAAGTGCTGACTGAGGTGATTTTTTTGAATGAGCCCAAAAAGGGAAATATGTAGTGATGATTTATGATCAGTAAAAGTATTTGGATCAAGTATGTGGTCCTACATAATCAGTCTTGGTGTCAGTATATCAGTTCATGAGACTAAACTTGATTCATGCACATCTCACGTGTTTAACTTGTTATTCATGAGGCTCCATTTGATCTCTGCTGTAGTTTTGTTGATGAGAGAGAAGCGGTTTGGTGCAGAATGTCTTTGATAATGTAAAGACAAGGCCGCAGCCTGGCAGATTTCTCTCAGACACTACATGATCTGAACTTTTAGTAGCAAAATCTCAGTTCTGTCATGACAGTTCTGAGGGATTGGCATGGTAATGTACATGACAGCGTAAATGTGTTTGGTCTTGGCGGCATAGATTTGTTACGCTGCTGCTAGTACAGAGCAAGTGCTGAGACTTGCTACTGCCAATACATCCACAACATGCTGCTGTGAGCATGTAAGAAATACTGCTGCTGCACAATAATAACCCCCATAGCATACATGAATCATCTCGTAGCAGATTTTTACAGGTGGGGGGGTTTCTGAAGCATGTTGCAAAACCTGTTTTTAGTTTGTATGTTTTGTGATTTCAGTTAGTTGTGTGCTCATCCTTTGAACCTTTGAATGCTTTAAATCTGGGAGTTAAAACAAAAGAAAAGATTGATATGACTTAAACTTGCTAACACAATAAGTTAGCTTGCAGTCTGATCATATAAAATAAAGTATACATTACATTTTTAAAACAATTCTTTACCACTGACACAACCGCCTTCTTTTATACATTTGGCCCAAGTAAGTAAAAACTTGACACAATTTGACACAGCTGGTGTGAGGTAAGATATGAAGGTAAAACAGTAGCAAAACTCGAGAGCTTGCTAATTTGAATGCGAGAACTTGTAAAATTAATATTTGTATTTGTAAGTTGAAATTTATACTCACAGCTCTGATGTGAAAAGCTGCATCTGTCGATTTGCACACACAGACAATACTCAGAACACCTGTGTTTTGAATTCGAAGTTGCAGATTAATAGTTACAAATGTGTAAAGTGTCATTCACATAAACAAAATGACAGGCACAATTGTGTACTACACATTTATCTTTGTGCTTTACTTCAGTTTCGCTGTACAACCACAAGTTGGCAGTACAACCTCAAATCCTAACGCTTTGACTTTTGCTACTCCTTTTGCGATGTTCCTGTAGGAAAACTCACTCGTGCACTCGTCATTTTATTGGTCGATGCCTCACCAATGAACAATGCCAGCCACAATGCAAACATTTGTATGCATATGTATCAG
>NW_026128502.1:0-8641 GCF_022985175.1 Labeo rohita
AAAGTTTGGAAAAGAAACAAAAATGTTTTTTCTTGGGTAAAACTTTTTTTGGTTGTAGGAATTTAAAAAATTTTTTAGGAAAAGTTTTGCTTTTGAATTTAGTTTCACCATTGTGAACAGTGGTGGGAAGACACTTGCCTATTAGAACTGTTTTCAGCTTTGTGCCAACAAAGGCCTGGTTTTTTTTTTTTTTTTTTTTGACATGTTTGGAGCACTAGTCTAGAGTGCCATGTTTAATTGTTGAAACTGCTTTGTTTTAGACTACTTTAAGTTTAACTGAATTCGAAAAAGCACATCTTTAACTGTTTATTAAAATGTTTTTATGCATTTTATGCATTTTTTTATATTTTATGCATTTAATGTTGTAATGCACAAGCCCAGAGTGCTGTTTGAATGTTGAAAGTGCACTATTCGAGGGATTTTCTTTTTTTAAAAAATAGAAAAAAATGTTATATCCATGCTTTAAATCCATGATTGTTTAAAACTCATCCCATTTTTTTTATTCCTCTTGGGGTTAAAACACTTTCTGATCTTAAAAAATTTAGTTGTTTTCGGGACCAACCCTGGGAAACAGTTGCTGCAAAAACTGAGGTTTTGCTTTATGTAAATTTAAAAACCATTATTTGTGTGATGTCATTGTTTAATTTTGGGCAAAATAAATGTTAATTGTCTATGCCGTGTGTGGGTTTATTTAAATGCAGAAAAAATTACTATTTTTTTAGAAATATTTAATTACATATATTTAATAAATTAATTGAAATATTGAATAAAACTTACCTTATAACAGAAAAACAAAATTTACTATTTTAAGGAGTTTTATATTAAAAAAATATATAGACTTTATCTAAATGCTTTGAATAAATATGTTTATACATTAAATAGAATTAAGTAATATTTATTAATATTTTAACACATTTTAAGTCATAGTAATACATAGATTTTACTTGATTCTGAAAGGGGGTTTTTATTTAAAATTACAGCAGTAAATTTTACTTAAACATTGTTAGTGCAAATTGTTACAAGGTTTTTTTAAAATAAATTTTACATGTTTTTTTTTTCAGTGTGTAGACAAAGAGAAAACAGAGTAATTAACAGGACCTAAACGTTTAAAAACCTTTGGGGGGCCCTTTTCCATTTAGGTGAGAGTTTAGCTGTCAAACCTTCCTCTGCTCTGGATAAAGGATGAGCCCGTACCCAAACCACATCACCAACTTGAATTTGGGAGTTTGTCTACGACCGGGGCATAGTATTTTTCTGTTGGCTTGGGTCGCTCTACTTTTCCTTTACCAGGTTGAAAAACTCTTTTGTCTTCAAGTGTAGGATAAATAGGGTTATTGGGATTGGGATTGTTGAAAAGCTCTTTCCATTGGCCCTTTTTTAGTTTACCCCCAAGTGCAATTTCTGCTGGAGTAAACCCGTGCTCTCATGCCAGGCAGTTTGGCGAACCTGAATTCCCCTAACCATTTGTCCCATTGTCGATGCTGCTCTTCTACATAAAACGCATCATGGTTTTCAGATTAATTTACCCGCTCTGTTAAATTTGTCTGAGGATGGTAGGCCATAGTCAATTTTTGTACAACTCCCCACTGTTTTCATATCAGGTTTATAAGGTGAAAGTAAATTGTGTCCCCCTGTCTGACACTAGATATGCTGGTGTTCCCATCTAGTGAATATCTCCCCAACAAGAATTCTGGCTATGGAGGTGCTTTGGCTTTTCTCAAAGGAAAAATTTTCCCCCCATTTGGAGCAATAATCAACAGTAACAAGAAGATGTTCATTCTGCTTAGCACCCGGGAAAAGGTCCCATGAGATCTACGCCATCATGTAACCAGGCTCCACCACGGTGTACTTCAAATAACCAGACAACTTTGTCAGGGTGGGTTTGTACTGGACAAACATGGCATTCTTTTTCGTATCTCCATACATCTGCTCTTTTACTAGGCCACCAATTACATAATAAATATATTTAAATTGAAAGCAGTTATTTTAAATAGAAAAAAAAATGTTTCACAATATTACTGCTTTTGCTGTTATTTGAATTACATAAATGCAGGCTTGGCAAGCAGAAGAAAATTCTTAAAAATCTTACTGTTCACTGTTTACAGACATATATTGTCTATTTTTAACTGAATTATTTTTGTAAAATAATAAATATGAAATAACCCATGAAGCAATGGATTTTTTTATTCATCTTTAGGTATGTGGAGGACCTGCACAAATATCATATTAAGTTGTGATGAACAAGGCCTAAAGGTCAATGTCATGTTAATTATATGATCTATCAATGCAAGCAATCTCTATTCAGCCTGTGTATGTGTAGCCCACTGCATAAGGAGAACTGTTGATTCTGTCATTCAAACGTTAACGTTTGTGATAAATGGAGCACATCTTTAGAAAACTAAATGACAAGTATACAACACCAACTTTTACAATAATTTTACAATATTTTACAATACACCAAAATAAATTTGATACATTTAAAATTTTCCTTGGGTAGATCAAAATCAATCATAATAAATGTGAATTTATCTCATTACATAAATGAACAAGGTAAAGTTTAAAGGTTTTTATTAACAATTAGCCTGATGAAATCAATGCAAGTGTTTTACAGGCTGTTATGATGATGAAATCAGCTCCATAGATTAGACATATTGAATATATGCGATTTAAGTAATGCTATTTTAGCCTAGACATCCTTTACAAAAGTACGAAAACTTGTACTAGTGAAAGAAAGGACAACATTATTTTATTTAGATCCCCGAAAATGCCATAATTGCTTTAACATACTTCCGGGTTTCCCGTTATGGAGATGGAGAAATCACAAGGTGACATATTGCGGATGGGCGTGACTGCCGACATCACACGTTCGCCCGATCGTTCGAGAAGGGTCTGGCTGCAGACATGCATTTTCAGACCTGCACTCTCAGACGCCTGCACTCTCAGACAACTGCACTTCTGGAAGTGACGTCACTTGCAGTCTATTTAATTTTTTATTTTATTTTATTTATTTATTATTTTTTAATTGAATCTCTCAACATTTTAGAACAGTAGCCAGGTGGCGAAGACAAGAAAAAAGAAACTGAATTACAATGTCATTCGCAATCATCACCTGCACTCTCAGCTACCTGCGACGTCACTTGCAATCCACACAAATGGTGCGTGTTGCCAATGGAGACAAGACGCTGTGGTGGTTAAAGGATTCAAATGAATTTAATAGCATGACGTTCAGGGTCCTGCAAGTCATCTGTAGGAGATAAAAACAAGACCCGCAAATTTATGGCCGCAGAATACGAACGCAATGCGCAAAGTCTCTCATTAAGCTGATAAGATGATAAAGACCAAATTCAGTATAAACCTTATTGTTGTCAAACGATATACCAGCAGATATGAACGCGCCATAAGAAAGCCATTATGTGATATTAAAAGGACCAACTCTGTATAGGCAAGCAGAGGAGCCCAGAACGCAATGCGTTAAATAGACGTTTTCCTTCCATAGAAAATCAATATAAACAAACGACAATGATATAAAACAGCTGTAGAGATTATTCTTTATGGGAAAACGTGAATGTACACGGCATTGCGTTTATTCTGGGCTCACCTGCTTGTGTGTAGTTGTTTTAATAATGAATAGGAGCATATTGAGTTTAGTCTTTATCATCTAATCCGTTAAGCCACATTATGCCACGTTTTGTGAAGGAAAACACTATATAGCCTACATATACATTATATTAATAAACTGTATATCGAATTTGATCTTTTAATTGAATCTTAATACATTAAGCCATATTAAGTGTTAATGGTTTCCTACGGGAGGAAAACGCTTAACGAGAGACTTCATATTCTCTTGTTCATATTCTGCTTCATATTCGTTCATATTCTGCTGTTCTGTGGCCACGGATTTGCATGTCTTGTCTTTATCTCCTACAGATGACTTGCAGGACCCTGTACGTTATGCTATTAAAATAGTTTTAATCGTTTAACCAACACAGCATCTTGTCTCCATTGGCAACACACACGATTTGTGTGGATTGCAAGTGACGTCGGAGGTAGCTGAGAGTGCAGGTGGCGATTGCGAGTGACATAGTAATTTAGTTTCTTTTTCTTTGTCTTCACCACCTGGCTACTGTTGTAAAATGTTAAGAGATTCAATTAAAAAAATAATAAATAAAATCAAATAAAAATAAAACAGACTGCAAGTGACGTCAATTCTGGAAGTGCAGGTGTCTGAGAGTGCAGGTCTTGAAAATGCAGGTGCATGGCTGCAGCCAGACCCTATTGGATCATTCTGATGCCTTTTGGGTCATTCCAGCTGGAATCATCAAATGGTCCCCACCTGACCCCCTCAGATTTGTCTGAAAAAAATCTATGTGATGGGTAATATGCCCAATAGATCATATACAAAATTTCAGATCTCTACTGTGCATACTTTTTTTTACAAAAAATCTGTAAAAAAAAAGTTTGTTTTTCACCCCGTTTTGGCATCACTGTCTGAGCGACCATGTTCAGACTAAAATATCTCCAGAACTATTTGTGCCAGGTCCATGAAATTTTCTGGGCTAGGAGTCTTAGTCCAGAACTGCATGAATTACAACTCACAGCATTGTTACTGAATTTACACCTGAATGCTGGCCCTCTACTTTTCTTTGAAACTATTACTTTAAGGGTTTTCAGATGTCCATAGAAACCTCAATTTTCAATGTATAAGCATCAAACTTGGTAAATGGTCTGATATGTACCATGTCTTTCACATCCTTTGACATCAGACAATAGAGTCTTATGGATGTTGAGATATTAAGGTCCAAAAATTGAAAAACTCATTTACACCAATGTTCAGAACAATATTTCCCATGAATGACACCAGGTGTGAACATGAAACTTTTTTTTTGAAAAAGCATGTTCTTATTGATAAAATATAAAAAAAATTGGGATGGGGTTTTGCCTCATTTTTCTGTAATAATTTTTAAAAAAATCATTGTTGTGTGACATTCACAACTACTGTAGTACCAGCTATTTTGAACTCATATGCCTAAATTAATGCTATAATGCAGCATTCCATTGTGCTCGGGACTCTGGGAAATCCGACCTCCACCTCAGGAAAGTGCAATGGAACAGCCACTTAAGTTGAGGTTCCGAAACACACACTCGGGCCAGTTCAGTGCAGACTGAGGCAGTTGGAATTATCCATAGGCATCCATATTTTTGCCAACTGTTACAATGGAACTCATTTACGACATCGGGAACTAACTCGGATTCACCGACTACCGACATTCAATGGAATGCAACATAAGTACCTAATCTTGATGTTCCACCCAATCCAGTGAATAATACATCCATTTTCATTGAGAAAGCAGGGCAATATTGATTAGAAATAATAATATTCAGGTGGTATGAGATCTAGCATCAATCAGTCAATCAGTTAACAATGATCAATTTTGAGGTCAGTCGAGTATCAGGAACACCAGGATTCCATGTCAACTTTGAGGTTGACCCAGTTGAACAAGGCCTTCACATCACAGATATGGCCCCAGGACAATATGTTACTTGTGTGTATGACCGACAATGGTGGGTTGGTATCATCAGAGACGTCTCTGACACAGAGCAAGACATTCAAGTGCTTTTTTGCATCCCCATGGCCCAGCTAGAGGCTACTTTTGGCCAAAAAGGGAAGATGTCTGTTGGGTGCCTCTCCAGCACATCATAATGAAAATTGATGTGCCAGTTACTTCCACTGGACGATGCTATGTCATAAAAGAAAATGAAACTGTGGATTCAGAAACTTTCATGAACAACTTTCAGTACCTGTTATGTCACACATTTATTTGTGTTGGTGGTAAACATTATTAAAGTGACTCATGTCTGGAAGTACGTTTTTTGTATTTTTTGTATAAGAGAAACATTAATAAATTCTGTTGAAATGCCCATACCAAGTTGAATAGCAAAAGTGAACAATAGGATCAGTGACGAAACTCTGAGTTTTAAAAAAATCATTACAGAAAAATGAGGCAAAACCCCATCCTAATTTTTTTATATTTTATCAATAACAATATGCTCTTTCAAAAAAAACAAGTTTTATGTTCACACCTAGTGTCATTCATGGGAAATATTGCTCTGAACATTGGTGTAAATGAGTTTTTTTCCATTTTTGGACCTTAATATCTCAACATCCATCAGACTCTATTGTCTGATATCAAAGGATGTGAAAGACATGGTACATATCAGACCATTTACCAAGTTTGATGCTTATACATTGAAAATTGAGGTTTCTATGGACATCTGAAAACCCTTAAAGTAATAGTTTCAAAGAAAAGTAGAGGGCCAGCATTCAGGTGTAAATTCAGTAACAATGCTGTGAGTTGTAATTCATGCAGTTCTGGACTAGGACTCTTAGCCCAGAAAATTTCATGGACCTGGCACAACTAGTTCTAGAGATATTTCAGTCTGAACATGGTCACTCAGACTGTGATGTCAAAACGGGGTAAAAAACAAACTTTTTACAGATTTTTGTGAAAAAGTATGCACAGTAGAGATCTGAAATTTTGTATATGATCTATTGGGCATATTACCCATCACATGGATTTTTTTCAGACAAATCTGAGGAGGTCAGGTGTTGAACTTTTCCAAAATTTGATGATTCCAGCTGCCTTTTCAGTATCCATGAGTACAGCAGAAAGTGAAGCAAGGATTTTTTCCATCGCTAAGGGGACGAACAGCAAAATATTCTTCTTAAAAATTCAATGAAAACAACAGGATCGTTTCGTGTGTTACTGAAGGTGGGAAAATCCCGTTTTTCTGGGGGATTATCTTAAAAAGTGGACTGACTACTCTGAACTGGAAAAGAACTGGACTGTACACTATATGTCACATTTCCTGGCGTAGGGTTGGACATGAAACGGGAGGATTGTGGCCTTGTGATTTGGTGTTGATGTAGACGGGGTCAAAGACTGAATTTTGTGCTCCCGCTGACGATTCTTCTTTTCAAACAATCTATGACAGATTGGGCCCCGCTCTTGAATCATCAACTCTAATTTGTCGTTTCACCCGCATTCGGCTTGGTTTTATAAACCATTCTTTCTTCTGTCTTTTTTTGCATCGGGTTTTCAAACTCATCAACAGAGACAATAGTCCTCATCCTTTGATCAACACGGGTGGGGGGTTTTTAATAGAAACAAGCCGACCTGTCAGACGATCAATCACAGATGGATTTAAAGTGGTTGGGGCAATGGTTTATTTCCCCGATCTTTTATCACTAATTTGGTGGGGGGGGGAAATTGTCCTCCCCCCGGTACTTCAGTAACATTTTCTCTTTGCCCCTTCACAATCTATATACAAGTCACTGAAGGTGTTAATTAAATCTTTTGGGGGTTTTCTTCGTGTGATAAAAAGGGGCAGAGGAAAGTCTGTATCAGGTACGGCTTCATCCTCACCCAGAGCAGTCTGGTCATCCTTACTTTATGACATAACAGTAAATTAAGGTAACAAATATTTAGGCTTACTGGTCCCTGTTCGGGTGCCAAAATGTAACTACTCTTCTCTCTTTTAAGAAGCTGCTTGCTACACGTTTTAATAAAGGAGGGGCCCACCAACCAATCTTAATATTGTACCTTAAATAATAAAAAAAACCTTCAATAAGTGAACATGAATGCATAACCAAAAAAGATACCAAGCAAAAGCAGCTTATCAAATCATTATTAAGTTGAACATCAAAAAAGACAAACATCAAACACCCCAAACAACCTCATAAAGGGAGCTTCAATTTTACAAGATAAGTCAGGATTGTCTTTCTATAAATGTCTCTTGATACTTATCAAAGACGCAGGTAATATGTTGATGATGCTGCTGATGATGATGATGAAGAGACTTGAGTCAAAAAAGAGTCCAAGAAGCGACCGCTGTGTCCAAATTTCACCAGTTCATATGTGCTCTGTCAGTATACTAGTGGTTTAAAACTACCAACAAATGAAGAGTCCTTATAGATTGAGCGTGAAACATTATAGTTTCTCAACCTGGACTCTCCATAATGAAGCAATACATGGGAAGACTGCCATGCTTCTTCCAATCCAAACCAAACAATTCTCTCCTTCTACTACTACACCTGCCTATATCTAAAGGAGGCATCCTGATTAGAGCCCTAGAGGACGGCAGTGGAACTACAACCCCACTCAAACCCAAAAGTGACAGAACTATGGGCTGTTACAACGTTAGCATTGTAGCATGTTGTTTTACAAACTATGTTGATTGTAGACATTTACTTGGATTAGCATTTCAGCATTTGGATTGTACATTGTCAATAAAACAACAGTTTGCAACATAAAAATCAAGTTTAGTTAATTAAACTCTAGTCAGCTCTGGCTATTGAGAATTTTAACATCAGCTCTCGTATTCAGAGACAGAAAACAATAAGCAAATCATTGTAGAACTGCTATATCTCACCTTTAACAGTATGTCTAGACAACCTAAAGTCTGCATCTATCATGAATTCTGAATCAGTAGTTGATCAAGGTTGGCTGGGTTTTCCAAAGAAATATAATGAATCTGATTACCGCAAGGTAATCTGTTGTGATGTTCAATTTATTCACGCTGCTTCTCAATGTAAATCAGAATAAAGAAAAAAAACCATAAATAAAACAATTCAATTTGTTTG
>NW_026128503.1:0-8640 GCF_022985175.1 Labeo rohita
TATTTCAGTAGTCGAAAACCAAATGTTGGTCACTTTGTATGCAGCCGATGCTTATTTTGTTTAAAGAACAATGTCTGAAGAAAAAATACTGATAATTTACAGGCATGCAAACTTTTCCCCATTTTTAAATGGTCACCATTGGAACATAAAGCAACAAAGAATGTTAAAGTCAATAGATTTTACTAATAGAACTACTAATCTCTGTGTAAAAATAACATTATGATGCTGCCATATTTCTGAAGTCAGCCTTTCAAACTTTGCTTATTTATAGGCATACAACAGTATCAGCATGTCAGTTTGGCTGCTAGTTTTAATTCAAATAAATTTTTAATTTAAATGTCCATTTTTTTTTTTTTTTTTTTTTCTTTTCTTGTTTTTTGAACATTAAGGGTACATTCCATTTCAGCATTTTTTAAATGTAATGGGAATTTTTTTTTTTTTTTTTTTTTTAAATCCATTTTCTTGTTTAGTAACATTTGAACATCCAACATGAACATCCAACTAATTGTTTCAGGCATAAATGCTCCATGACCAATAATGTTTTGAGAAACAGAAACTTATAAAAAAAAATAACTTTGAATGAAAGTTTTATTTGTTACTGGAAGAATGTTTGTTCATAACTTTGAAAGAACCTTGTCAGAATGTTCACTAAAATTGTGAGAATGTGTCCTGTTAGCTGGGCTGTTGCTTCTTGTTGCTTTCTGTATTTACAGATTTTTGTTGTTGTTGTTGTTGTTGTTGTTGGTTGTTTATGAGACTAAACAAGCTCTAGCGTCTTGCTGTCGCCTGCCTTAACACAATCAAAACACACACACACACACAGTGATACTAGTATATTCATAGATTATCATCCTGTTTGTGCCAAATATTTGTTTTTATTCAAAATACCAGCCTTTTAACAGATCTGAATGTAACAGTTGACCTTTGTACAATAGATGTTCTTACATAAAAACTCACTAATCTGATAGAAGCTGAATACATGAAATCACTGAAACATGAAGACACACTGCTGTTATGTCTGGATGTTTTCTATGATTAACAAATCCAGATGAATCAGATGAGATGTGATTCATGTTGCACAGGACCAAAAAATGTCTTTGTTTCACATCTATGTGTTTCTGAAACCCCTAGAACATTTACTGTATCTGCACAGGAATGCTGTTATCATCAACATTTCCCACATTCCACTGATGGCAAGTCGACATCTAGCAGCAATAGCGGACCTGAGCTGTCTGGAGCTGCTCATCTGTAAATACCTCATGACGTCATGAAACACTGTAAGGTATCAGTATCCCAACTAACAAAAATGTGTTCTAACATAACAGAAACATTACATTTGAATGTCCCCTGAACATTCTGAAAAAAAAAAAACATTTGAAAACATTGAAAAATGTTTCAGGCAAAAATATGTTGAAAACTATGAGCGATGTATTAATAACTTTTTTTTTTTTTTGTGATTTATTCCTCTTTAAAAAAAACACACACACACAAACAAAACAGACAAAATCATGAAGTAAACAAAAGTAATTTCTCAATGATTCTACAGCCTTTTGATGTAGACTGGGCATTGAGTTTTTTCTTGATGTCACCATTGTAGAGATTCATTTGCTGCTTCTTGTGTGTGTGTGTGTGTGTATGCAAAATACAGTTGTTCAAAACTTTTTTGCACAACTAATTACTAATTACTAATTACTAATAAATGATTATTGCAACACTGCTGGTTTTTGATTGCTGCATCAATGCTGGATTTCATGCTGCAGTGTCACAGGGCTGGTAGGGCAAAATTTAAATGCTTTAGTGGAACAGCACACTCATGAACAGTGGTTAGGCTTTAGATGAAATCAGTGAATCACGCCATGTCATGATACTTGTATTACCATTTTGTCTTGGCTTTTTTTGATATTGCAAATGTGAAGGTGAATACTGAACACTAATCACCATTATAATGAATACCCTTCTCAGGGAACCAGGGTTACATATGTAACCCGAGACGTTCCCTTTCGAGGAACTCGAACTGCGTCCTCTAGAGGTCGCTATTGGGGAACGGTTATACCCACGCTGCCATGCTGAGGGGAGTGCAAGCCGGACACAACAGGCGAGCACTAAGTACCAGCTTCACCTAAGTAGGGGGAGCTGCCCCAGCTGCTGTCAGTGACTTAATCCCTTCGGCCAGAGACCTGAGCTGCATACCCAGGGACTTACCTGTAAGGTCCAGGCTAATGACGCCTGGCTGAGGGCAGAGCTCAGATTTGGAATCAGAAAGAGATTCCTTTAAGGGATATAGCCTACAGTCTAGGAAGGTAGTCTAGACCTTGGCCTGTCACCAGGGGGTTTACCTATTGCTTGTGTAACCCTGATCGAAGGGAAGGCAGCATAGGTCATAGGTACCCCATTCAGAAGTATCGTTTTAAGCGATACATAGGTCGAGTGTAGCCCAAGATTCCGGGGCTGAACAGCTCAAGAAAGGGTATGAAGCTGAGGACGTGATCCCCTCCATACTGGATTTGAGAAAGAACACAGGAAGCTAGTGTGCGTTCTTACCACAACGTGGATTTTAGAATGTGTCCGGCGAGCCTGGACACTGAAATACCATTCAAGAGGAGGCTCTGGGAAGCAGAGAACACAAATCCCAAGAAAGGGAGGTTCTGAGCACTCAGGGAGCCAAATCATGCTTAAAGCAACCCTTCCGCAGAAAAGGGGAGCACTATAATGCTCAGTATGACCGATGTGAACGGGATGCCCTGGAGCAGAGGAGATATAACTCTCAGAGAAGAGAAATCTGGTTGCTCAACAGGGTATAGCATGCTCACTGAAGACTCTCAACCTAGAGAGGAGCAAAGAATGCAGATTTACTTCATCCCACCAGAGGCTACCACCTGGAAAGCCAGAGCCATAGGGAGCGGAGGTCCCTCTCTCGGCATAGAGAGGAGCTCCAAATGAGAGTGACATGCTCACAAAAGACCCTCAGCGAGGGAAGCATCCATCAAGCTCATGCAATGTCAGGAGAAACATCACTGGCACAGGAAAAACTGCTGTCTACGGGGCTTCTAGAAGGCTCTAATGGGTCAGAGCAGCTTCCGCACACACAAGTGGCAAAAGGCAAAACACATTGGGTGGCAGCAAGCGGCCGATTTATCCGATGAGATAAAAGCTCAATCTTAGTAACCAGGGCGAGCATTTAGCAGCCACAGGGTAGACACCTCACCCACGGAGGGGAGGAACCCTGTGCGTTCTACTAGGAACGATGCACGGCCCTTTAAAAGAGGGAGGCACTGCCATGCTCATCTCCTGACAGGAGGGATATAAAGGCAAAAACGGGGTTAGTGACCCGTGCTGCCGAAATCATAAGCCAGACAGCCTTGGATACCAATGTACAGCTTCCGTACATGCCAATGTGACAGAAGCGGAGACACGTTGGGCGGCAGCAAGCAGCCGACTCATCCAACGTGGCAATGATGGGACGCACAGCAGCTATAGGGTAGGTACCCAACCTACAATAGAGGAAGGACCTACCCGCTCTGCCAAAGACGGCCTGCTGAAATGACCCTGCATGGCAGGGAAGCACAGCCTACTCATCTCGTGTCAGAAAGACATCATAAGGGTAGAGAAGAGACCAAGGTTGCTGATTCTAAGAGGCTCCAGGAGGCAAGGCCTCAAGATACCCAGATAGGGTGGTCATCTTCCATACACGTGTAATGTGATGGGAGGAAAAACACATCGGGCGGCAGCAAGCGGCCGTTCGTCCGATGAGATCGTCATGGAGCATCAGCGGTCTCGGGGAAGATACCTGACCCTCCTCAGAGGGGAAGAATCTTCTCAGTCTACCGAAGGATAGTGTGCTCTAGAACACCTCGTCCCTAAGAGGTGAGCACAACCTTTTCCTGAGATGAGTATCAGAAAAGGGGTGCAGAACGAGATCCAGCAACGAGGGGGAGTCGAGTCGTTCTTAGAAAAATGGGTTGAAATTACCCCATAACAGATAGTAGTGCTCTGGAACCTCCAGCCGTAGTTGAGGCGAGCATCGAGGCTAGCCCTCCATAGAGGGGAGCCTACCAGGGCAACAGCAATGGCTAGAAAGGGCATCATCACCTTCTGTCAAAGAGGGGCTTAGGTATACCCACCCAAGTAAGCCGTGCTCTAGAACCTTCAGCCCGTAGCTGAGGCGAGCACCAAGGCCAGCTCTCCATGGAGGGGAGCCTACTCAGGCAACAGCCATGGCTAGGAGGGGATATTGTCACATTCTGCCAAGAGGGACTCTAGCCATACTCGCCCAAGTAGTTTGTGCTCTAAAACCTTCAGCCCGTAGCTGAGGCGAGCATCAAGGCTAGCCCTCCATGGAGGGGAGCCTACTCAGAGCAAAAGCCATGGCTAGGAGGGGACACTGTCACATTCGAGTGTAGACACCCAGGTAGTCTGTGCTCTCTTTCTCAAAAGAGAGCGTAGGCCCTGTTCTAGCCAACCCTCAGGTGCGCATGAACAAAATGGGCCTAATCATGCCTAGACAGGCTGCTGCTTCTCAGAGCCAGCACCAGGAAAAAGGGGTTTCTGCAGAAACACCTTAGAGCGTGAGGAATGGGTGGATAGCACAGCCACAGAAGCCCCTCAGGGCGAGGTATGAGAAGAATGTAGTGCATTCCGCCAGGGATGTCAGGGGCATCTCGTGAAGAAACCTCCCGAGAGCTTACCTAGAACAAGGACAGAACAAGTCCTGAAGAAATAAGGGTGAGCATGAGACATGTAAAACAAAAGGTTACCTGAACGACGCTCGACCAGACCTGGGGGTTGCAGTAATGTAGCAAGGATCCAACATACAAGAACTACCCTGTAGTGTCCAGTGGTACCGCTATCAGAAACAGTAGCCAAATCCTCCATGCCTGATGTAGGATGGAGACATCAATAGCATCCAGGCGTCCAGAGCGTTGGGAACGCCTCGCCTGGACCACCTCTCTCAGATCCTGACGACCTCCCTTCAGCCGCAACACTAGCCTTCTGAGCCTGTCTCCAATCCTCAGACCGGGACAGGCCAGGACCCCTTCGATGTTCAGGCTCGGACCTGGTCCTTCGAGGAATGAAGGTTTTAAAGGCAGCACAGCGCGCCTTCGCCTCCTTAAACTTCTTGATCACTGTCTAAACGGAAGTACCGAAAAGCTCGGAAGGCGAAACCGGCGCGTCGAGAAGAAAGCCCTTCTCTTTCTTCCTGAGGTCAGCCAGGTTTACCCAGAGATGCCTCTCCGTAACCACCATGGCCGGCATAGATCTGCCCATAGCAGTGGCGGCCTGCTTGGTGGCCCGGAGAGCCAAATCCGTGGTACGGCACAGCTCCGCCACCTCATCAGGGGAAAGCCCCTGGCCTTTATCCAGGTCCTTCAGCAGGTCAGCCTGATAAGCCTGAATCACCGCCATCGTGTGCAACGAGGCCACTGCCTGACCCGCTGCCGCGTATGCCCTGCCATTCATATATGGCTCAGTTCTCATTAAGGAAGTTCTGTTCCTCGAGACTTTCTTCTCATTCTCATTAAGGTTCTGTGGAATAAGGTGTAATGTTTGTTTCTTTTTTTTCTGTTCTTGTTGTTCCTGTTTCCCTCAGTGATTCTGCTTTTAAAAGGCTTGTTAAGGCTGAGATGACTCTATATATCAGGACTTAGCAAACTCGGCCACTGTCCTGCAGAGTTTAGCTCCAACCCTGATAAAACTCATCTGAGTGTAGCCTTCAAGTAAGTCCTGAAGACATCAATTAGCTTGTTAGTGTGTTTGATTAGGGTTTATTAAGGGCAGGCAGTCATAGTGTCACAACAGTAAAGTTTATTCCATTCCTTCACATATTGCAAACATGTTTAAAATAGTATTTAAAGTGACATTATGTAGAACATTTTTTGGCTTTCTCTGACTCTCTACACTAGCATCAGACAAAACTGGAAGTGTCTATTCACACACTTCTTAGACTGGAAATCTAACATGGACTACATATGCAACCAGCCCATTAGAAATGTGTCTAGAGTTTCCATGTTACAGAACATGGAAAAAAGAACTGGTATCTATTATAGCATCTTGTACAATGCTTAAACATTGTAATTGTTATTAAGAAATATTGCCTTTGTTACTTAATCCCTTGATTAAGTGTAGGGGAAGTGAACCTTTCATATTAGTTTCTATAAAAATATTTTATTTTAAGCAAACAATCTTTAGAATTCCGAAGACAAACCATCAGTCCATTCTTGGAAATGTGTTGAGTTTAAGATGATTAATGGCATCAGTAATGTTTTCCAAACATGGCAGTTCACACATACATCCCATTGCACAACATTGCAACATCATAACTTTGTAGAAGAGATAATAGTAAAAGACTTTAGTTTAAGGCAGTGGTTTTCAAACTGGTCCTGGAAGCACCCCTGCCCTGCACATTTTGTATGTCTCCCTCATCTAACACACCTGATTCAGCTTATCAGCTTGTTAGTAGAGGCTGCAGAACATAAATTGGGTGTTTCTGATAAGGGAGACAAAACATGTGCAGGGCAGGGGTGCTTCCAGGACAAGTTTGAAAACCACTGGTTTAAGGCATTAAAATGCATTTTACAGTTAAGATTTAATCTTAATACTTTATTGGGTTTGAACCTAAATGGGGTGTCAGTTTTACTTTGTTTTGGTTTCTGTTTTCATGGACTTCTAGTTTCATTAGTTCCTCGTCCTTTGTTGTAGTTTCCTACTATATGTGATAGTTGATTAATGGTTATTCATTTAATTGTCACAGGTGATTGTCATTAGTTCCTTCATTTGGCCTGTTTTTAAGTTGCTCTAGTTGTTTGTGGCTAGTTCACATTGTTGTGCCTGGTTGTTCCTTGTTTAAAAACCTGATTTTTTTTTTTTTTTTTTTTTTTTTTTTTTTCATCAGCTTTCATTGTCTTCATCTCTATACTTTCCATGACACTGTGTCAATAACCCATGACAATATAGCAGTTAGCTTCCATGGTACCTTATTTTGTTTTTTCAATATGACCACTCATATTAAAATGTAACAATTTATCAATCTAAAAATGGAAACAAGCTAATTTAACAAGAATGGTCCGTGTTGTAGAGTCAATGTGGCTTTTTGGCATTTTTTCCAAAATGAAGTATCAGCTAATTTTATCTATTTTGACTGATTATAAATATTTGAATTACCAATAATAGTCTATGTTTTGTATATTCTGTTTTCTAACATATTGTGTACATTTTAATATTATGTATTTTTTGCATTCCAAAAAGTCATCTGAGCCAAAGAGGTCACTTTTTTCTATTAAAAATGTTATTGGTTTGTTTGTTTAATTATACAATATTGTTCTAAAAAAGAAGAAGAACTCATTATCAATATCACTGCTCACATCAGCCCACTGGCCTTCACGGTTAGTTTTTAATCATATAGTTTTGTGACAGGCACTATATTACTAAAAAAATGTAATACATCTAGCAGTTTGAATGCTTTACCCACCTTTTATGAAGAAATGTACTCAAATGGTGAAGCTGGAATACATCCTTCTTGATACTTCAGTTGACTTTAAATAGGAACTATTGTTTGTTTTTGTTTTTATGTTAAATTTGTAATCATTTTCATGTAGTCCTTTTCCTCAGGTGAAATACCCCAATATACAAAGCATCCCAGGAATTCCATTTTGAAGCTTCTACTTTGGAAGCATCTTGTACTTCAGGTTTCTTGTGATGACCTAAAAAGATTTAAAATAGTGAAGAGAAATAAAAAAATATAATAATGATTATAATAATAATAATAATAATAATAATAATAATAATAATAAAGCAAACAAGCTTTGACTCACGTTAAGGTACCTGTCTCATCTTCTTTATGTCAAAGAGGTGTTTACTTATGCAATCTGAGAGGCGTGAGGGTGAGGGAAAAACAGAGAGCATAGTTGGGTTGGGGCAGAATCCACATGACAACAGCCAATGAAAACTATTACAGGAATTTCCAAGCCATTGCCACTTATGCAGAAGCACAGATTCTTGTTTTGAAAATACCAATTCATTGGAAGGAGATAGCGCTATTGGTGTTGTGAATACCAATAACTTTGAAATAGCAGGAAGAATATGAGGGACTCTAGACGTTTATTTTGAGAACAAGTTTTAAATAAATTTGTGTTGTAGGCCTACAGGAAAAGATCAAACATAAACTTTCAAGACTTCAATAACAGAAACTCGACAAGATGGCTCAAAATAACTGAAAACTGGAAATGCAGTTCAGTTACCAAACTACTTTAATCATTGCATTTAAATTTAAACTTTGTAAACTTTGATGTAAATGAAAACAAGTGAAAACCAGATCCCAAAAATGGTGTTTAGTGGACTTCTGCTACTTGGGTAAGGCAAGTTTCAACAAGGCTAGTTTTTAATGAAGAGAGACAGAGAAGTGTGCCAGGCTCAGTTTCTGTGGTAAAGTGGAACAGCACATGATAAAGTCACCACAGCTTAATGTCCTTTGCTTTTTATGTATCAATATATTAAATTGTCTAATCTGATATCACAAATATGATTTTTGTGATTCGTTTTATTTGGATGGTCATTAGGAAAATTATTTTTTTTGAATAAATGTATGGGGTCAATGGTCCGCCATGGACCCCGAGCAAGAGCTAAGGCCTGCTGTCATGTCCATTC
>NW_026128504.1:0-8631 GCF_022985175.1 Labeo rohita
CGTGATAAATACCAGGTGCACACACACAAGTTTATTTATAAAGCAGATTATGTCTAATAGGCCTACTAGCCCAAAACCTAAAATAAAGGAAGGGGATGTTTATGAATGGTCTTTTTACCAAATGAGGACAACCAAAATGTCTTAAGAATGTATGTATCTTACTGATGTGAATTTCTGATGTTGTGTTGAGATCTTAGGCATGAGCTGATAATCAGACAGACACAGACGAGACAGTGAAGTGGTGAGTCTGCATATCATGTACTGAAGTTCTTGGGTGTTTCTTCTGTAGGTGTCATTCACATCATGTTTTTGTCCTGTTTAATCTCAGATTCTCACTTGTATTCTGGAGAAGATATGATTGATTCCTCTACTTATCTTCCACAGTCTCCTCTGAGACTTCTGGCGATCTGTGAATGTACAATTAGAAGAACAGCACTGTTTTACAGGGCACTGATTTTAACCTCTATTTACTATTACTATTTATAGCTTTTAAAAATGTAGAAAGGGCTGTAAAGATTTTTATTTTTTAATTTGTAATTAAGTGTTTCATGAACACCACTGTTTTTTGTGTTTGCATAATGAACAGGCTGTTTTCTGATCACCTCAAAGCCACAGAAAACAGATGAAGGTTTAGCGTCTGGTTAATTTTTTTCTATGACCAACACAAAGACATATTTAGGAAACCCACAATGAGGCACATAACTCTGAACAATAAGCAGAACATTGTTTGTGAGCAAAAATTGAAAGAATAGAAAAAAAAAAACAAAGTTGAAGGGTGAATCAGACTTTTAGATAAAATTATACTACGGCACTACATTATACTTTAAGCATTTAGTATGTGGAGTTCTTCAAAATGATTTAATTCAAAGAATAAATCAAACTAGACTTTTCATGGCCTAACAGTAGTGTTGTGAGTTGTGTTTGCTTATGCTGTAGGACGTTTGTCAGGCTTCATAGGTTTGTTCAGTATGTGGTCAGTGTGTTAAAGAGAAACCATCTTGTGCTGCTCTGCAGCTTGTGGTTTTGTTCTTGCTATTTTTACTCTTTAGTCGAACCATGATGCGCTTCAGCCACCAGCAGACATGACAAACACAGGAAATTGTTTCTTTAGCAACAATAGACACATACTTTCCTCTCCATAAAGAGATGATGTGAATTTGCATATTATAAAACTCGTTCTGGTTTTAGAGGTGTTTTGTTTGTTCTTTGCATTCACGCTGAAACCACTCAGTGGGCGGAGCCACACTCACACCAGATGACGGTGACGTCACGTGCATACCCTCTATATTATGTAATAAACATACTGCAATAATAATAAAAAAACATATTATTCTGGTTGTCAGAAATACATACAAATGCCTTTGTTGCATGTGGAATTAATAAATCACATAAAAATGTGTGTGTTATAAAATGTCTGCTTGCCGTTTAAATGTTAAATGTCCAATCAGCTGGCTGTTTTGACCTTTTTTCTCGTACTGCAGAATTGGTTCACTGTAAAGCGGTATTTGTAATTTGTAATTTTAGTTGTTTTCTTAATCTTTTATTTGTCTTACTCCATTTGAATCTCTTTAGAGTTTGTGTTTGTAATTTCTGTCCATCCTGTTCACCAGATGCCTAATAGAAACCTTCAGCTCCATCTAGTGTCAAAAGTGAGTAATTGGCTGTTAAATATTTTCGGTTTTATTGAAAAGAGCTTTGTGTAGTGTTCTGACAGCTGACAGGGTAGGTGGGTTTTAATTAACATGATTTTAATTGTTTTAATTAATTCTAAATTTCACTATTTTACATGCATCGTGTGCGTTAGAAATGAAAGAGTGGATCTGGAGGACTGAGGGTTTTCGTAAAGGCTATTTGATAATCACGTAATTCTCATTCTTGCAGCTGTTTTTATGACCAAAGTCAGATACGAAAGAGAGTCAGCCGATTTTCACTTTGTCAGTTTGTGTTGTTAAACTGTCATCAGTGCTGCTGAAGTTTGATTGACAGCTGCTGTCCATAGTGCTGAATCTGAAGCTGCCTGTTAAACTGACAGAAGCACCAAATCTGAGGAAGAACATCAGGTGTCTTTGACCAGAAACACTGGAGACAAAATGTTTTTTCATGTTTTCAGATTCAAACACATTTGCCTTCTTATAACACATGGTGCCATTCTAACTGAAAACTTCCTGATATATCAGTTATGTTGGTTATATGTGGTATGTACAGTAGGTGTATGTAATATATGTTTTTATATTTTGTAATAATAATAAAAAGGATGCATGTTTTTTGTTTTGTTTTGTTTTTCGTATATATTGACAATGCCATTACCATCACAAAACACCTGAGAACAGCAGACTAATGGTTTTTTTTATTATTTAAAGAAATTAAATAGTTCATTTGAGTGGATTTAAAAGGGAAAAGAGAAAAAGAAAGAATAACAGTGCAATAATGTATTTAAGTCAATTTAAACTATTTGCAAATTATAGTTTGTTTTCAAAATGTGCACATTTCTCTTTTAATATTGCTAATATTCCAGTTCTTGTTTTGCCACTTTTATGAATTACATAAATCTCACACAGCAGCCTTTATCTCCACTTCAAAACGATAAACTGTGACAAAAAACACAGCAGCTTACATCTGGATGTTTTGTTGGTCAAACAGTTGTCAAACAGGCCTAATAAACACTTAGCTACTTAGTCTTCACACTCTTTCACAGCTAAAACTGAAACTGTGGTTGTTAAGGCCCTTAATTGCATTTAAATGCAATCAGAGGTGGGTAGAGTACCCAAAATCTGTACTCAAGTAAAAGTAAAAGTACTTATGGAAATATTTACTCAAGTAAGAGTAAAAGTAACAATCCCAATAGTTACTTGAGTAAGAGTAAAAAAGTATCCGATGGAAAAACTACTCAAGTAGCTAGTTACTAGTTATTTCTGATCTGATTGATATGAAGCGAAAACCTTGAATTTCAAACTATTTGGAAAGCTTCCACACACCTCTCCTTGAAAGTCTCTTTGTTTTGTTTATATAAAACATAGGCTGAAGTAAAGTAGCCTATCTCAGTCCTGTGATGGGCACATTAGTGTACGAATTTGTGTGTAACGTCACAGTATGCACTTCAATTTACTTAGATTTTTGGAAAATGCATATGAAAACATGCAGACGTTTAGAATCAACGTTTTTTACGAACGTGTGTTGTTTGTAAGGTTCACAAGATATTTGTCATTGCTTGCATAAGCGCGCATATGAGGAAAAACATTCGGACAGTGTGTGAAATATGGTACTATAAGTTCAAAGTGCCCATAGTTACCAGATCACCATTAATAGGGTTCAAATAGGCATCATCATATTATCCGCTTTTCCACTATCGTGATAGAATGTGTGTGCTGAGCGAAAGCGCGCTGTAAGATCAAACAGACAAGTAAACAGCTGTTACGCTGTTCATAGCTCATGCATTAATACTGTCAATAAATGTGTTCGTTTTTAGAAAGGTTTTACCTTCTGTGTCCGTCTCCACTGGCATGCACATCCCCTCAGCATTTGTTGGTAACGTTATACTTGTCGTCGCCTTCTGTTTATTTATTTATTTATTTATTTTTTGCGTTGTTTATAGTTGTGTCCTTTTTTTCTGTTATTTAACAAAGTCCCAAAAACAGAAATATCTGGTCATATCTCTGTTTATATTACAATTGCGTTACCAAGGCAACGACTAACGCATTTGTATTTACATTCCAAAGAGTTCCGTTATCGGCACCACAGTGGAAAATGAAACCGTATCCGTGCTGACTGGCCCGGATCGGCCCGGAACGGAGCGGTTATGCGAAAGAATGCATCGCATTATGAAACTGTTCTTTCTCACATCTTGAAGTAAAAAAATAGAGTTGATTTGAGGCCACGGGTGATCTGCCCCCGATAGCTCACACACGTCATCCTCTGCTTCAGCCATCATCTTTCTAAACACGCGCTGAACTTACGCGGAGATGCGTACCAGACTCTCGCGAAGCAGCCTCTCCAACGTCTAATATTTATTACAATTTTGTCAGTAACGGAGGAACGCAATCAAATGTATGGAAGTAAAAGTAAAAAGTTAATTAGAGCAGACCAATGTTTAAAACCAAAAAGCACTAACAGAGCAGCAGAATGGAAACATGATGAACGATTCATCATTCGTAATGGCAGTTTTGCAGGTTTTTTGCATTTGTTCATTAAAGAATTGAATGTGAATGATTCTGGAGAATATAAAATTATGGTTGAAGTTTCTGAAGACCACAGATTTTTCTCTAAACTGAACCTGAATATTGAGGATGGTGAGCTGCTTTCATTCATTCATGTATGTTTCTGTGGTGAATTCATGAATCTGTTGTTTAATTCTAACATTGCTGCTCTTGATTTGTTTCTCCAACAGCTGATTGTTGTGAGAAGAGCATCAGTCTATCAGCTGCTGCAGGAGGATCTGTGAACATCAGCTGCAAATACCCACAATCCCACAGTGCTGATGTCAAGTTTGTCTGCAGGAGATCTGGATCTGATCTCTGTGCTGAAGAGACGTCTGTGAAGGAGAACAGAACATGGAGCGCTGAGGGACAGATCCAGCTGTATGATGACAGAGAGCAGCAGCTCCTGACGGGAACCATCAGTCATGTGACTCAACAACATTCAGCTGAATACTGGTGTGGAGTTCAGTCTGATCAAGGACACAAGAGCTTCATCACACGAGTCCTCATCAGTGTTACTGGTACGGATGATTTTCTCACTGATAATCAGGGCAGTCACATTTCACATCACACAGTGTGCAAGCACTTTGCTGAGTTTTGATATTAATCATAATGTAATTCAGTATCACAACTAGTTTCTATTCAACAGATCACTGTGTAATATGATGCTTGAGTGTTGCAGGTTCACACAGAGAGTTATTTTAGTATATAATGCTGTCTGTTTGAAAAGAGGAAGTGTCTATGCAGTAGAATTTGTGTGAAATGCTATTCTGCAAAAGCAATGGTCAGTGTTCAATCCCTCTATTGTAGTCCACAAGGGGTCCTGTTTGGGGAAGTCCTGTTATATTTTAGATTGAGTTATAGTATTTACTTGTAATTTTCTTGGAAAAGGCTACAGCAGTGTGTGAATGCAGGAAATGAACATCTAGAGATATTTTGAAAGAGTGTGGTTTTTGGTATTACAGCAGTGTTTTGTGTTGCAGTATTAGTTTGCTCATTTGGCCTCTGTATTATTACAGAACCAGTGTTGTCATGTAGACGTGCAGTAGAAGTGCAGTTTTCAGTATTGCTGTGAATTTATTTTAGCACACTTGTGCAACAGTTAAAACTGCAGTTAAGGAAGCTTGCAGATGAAAATATTGAAATAGTTTTTGTTTTTCACTTTGCTGTTTTATGTTGTTCACTGTGTGCTTATTGTGCTCATGTACTCACTTCTAAGTTCCTAAATCTCAAATTAACTGTTTGTGGTTTTGTGTTCTGGGTGTCTGTGCATCAGCAAACATGAATTCAGGACAGAGGATGTGTGAATGACATCAGTAACAATGACACATGTAATGTCAAGATCTGTGTGTTTAAAAAAAAAAAAAAAAAAAAATAGGCGTGACTAATAGTTAGAGCGAGATGTGTGTAGTGAGAGAAAAGCAAAAAGGAGAAGAAGCCTCAAGGCCTAATTCATACAAGATCAGATAAGCAAAGGGATGAACCCCTACTTCATGCTTAGCTGTGCACATGATGTTCCAAGGGTCTGTATTGACCTGGAAGATCATGTTGCAATGATGTGCAAATACATTCGAGACATTGTGGTTTTTAACACTTTTGGACCTAATATGAACTAGACGGCTATGTCTCTTAAAGGGGTCACGGATGCTAAGTTCACATTTTCATGTTGTCTGAATGTTAATGTGTGTATGTACACATCTGCCCTGTAATGATAAAAATCCATGAGGTGGTTTTTAATTAATCTGTAAAAATACAAATCCTTTTTCAAATCCAGCCATTATTTTTTAAATGATTGTTGGTGTGGCGTCACGTCGACAGAGGCCGCTCCCACAATAGTTGATTGACATGAGCATCTTACCTCAGATCAGTTGTAACAGTCTGATCTCCACTGTTTTGATGCCAGAGCAGGGATGTAAGTTATATAAGAATATCTTAGATTGAACGATTGAGGTGTTGTGTTGCTGGATGTAATAATGAACATAGTGGTCATCATTTACTCCGACATCTGAGCTGCTGAAGATGCAGTAGATTACATTTTTTGTGAAGTGAATGCACCTCCCGATCTACATATATCCGTCTATGTTCGCGTGAATCATTCGTGATCCAGGTTCACTTACAGCAGAAGTGAGTATAAGGGTTTTTTATGAAACTTTGCAATCGTCTTTCCTAATAACGTGCTAGTTAGCATGCGGCTAAAGTAAACAGGCTCGTCACTCCACAGAGAGAGAAGAAAGGGGCGGGGCAAGCAGAGCTCATTTGCATTTAAAGGAACAATCCCTCAGAATGGGTTGATTTTTGTGGAGCTCATTTTGACATGGTAAAAAGGGTGTTGTTTTACACAACCATTGAGAATTTTTAACCAAAGTATATTATAGATTTTTGATTAAGACCCTAAAGAATCATATCAACTTGTGGAAAATGGGCATCCGATGACCCCTTTAACAAGTCTAGGCAATAACAATGTTTAACACATTTGCACCCTTTTGAACTTTTGTTCTGAGAAGAGAATATCAAAACATGTTCTTTGCAGAAATGACAAGAACAAAAGTGCATCTGTCCTAACTCTAAACTCAGTATTGACACAAGTCATTGAGTGACTAGATCTTAAGATCTTAAAAAAAGAATGAGCTTAAACAGCATTTATCACTATATAGTATACAGGGAAAATATTTCAGTATAATATGTTGGATAAATAATAGTGATAAATCATAAAGAATGATTCATAATGCAACTGACAATGCATAATTTCTTATATGAATATGAAAACTATAATAATTCCAAAAACCAACACATCACCATGTTATTATTGTTTTATACACAGATCTTCCAAAAACAACATCATCTTTGCTTCCTTCATCACCATCAACACCATCATTATTGTCATCATCATCGTCTGTTTCCAACACGCCTACATCTAACATGTTAAAAGGTACCTGTGTGCTAAAATATAAACATATGATCTGATATTCAGCTCAGAGTGGTCAGATTCACTCATTATTTCCTACATCCTGTGTTTTCAGGTTTACCTCTGATCATCTCTCTGGTTCTGGTTCTTCTGGTTCTGATCATCATTGGTGTCTTGTTACTGTTTCTCTATAAGAAGCATCAGTCTCAAGGTAAAGCCTCTTACAGAAACCCCCATTTATATTGGGCTTAAAATGAAGTTTGTTTTTCCACTTTGATTATACCACCACCTAATGGCTACAACTACAAAATACATGTATTTGATGATGTGTGAACATTAGACATCAAGTGTTAAAATGTGAAGTAATGTAATTAATTCAAAACTCTTGTTTTGGCAGGTGGTGGTTTGTCATCTCAGACTGGAGCAGGAAAACATGATCTGGTTAGTTCAGCGACTGTATAAAATATGTTGATCTTTATTCATAATGAGAATAATGTCTACCCTCATGAAAATCTTCAGATCTGTAAATAACTTTTCTGCATCTCTGCAGGTTTCTCACACTGGTTGTGATTATGAGGACATTAAAGACACTCAGAAACAATTACCCACAAACCCCTCTGAATCATCTAACACTGTTTATGCCACTGCCCAATTACCCACAAACCCCTCTGTTTCTCCTAACTGTGTTTACTCTATGGTTCATAAAGCCACTGGTGACTCTCAGATATTGATCTCATCTGCTGATGATCATCTGCTGAATTACACTGTGGTAAATTTCCAGAAGAAAGCAGACTGTCCTGACAGTGTCACTTTGAGGAATAATCAGGATTACAGTGAATATGCTGCTGTCAATCATCACACTGCCTGACGAGCCACAGCAGAGAAACTCAATGAGCTTTGAGTCTTTGGCATTAAGTATTTTTGTTACTTACAGTCATTCAGTGATGCTGCTTTTCTGTATATTTTAGTTTGGCCAAAGTTTGATGTAAATACTGAATATTTCAGACACAAAAATGTGGAATGAAATTAGATTATGCAGCTGTGCTCAGTTAGTTTGTTTCTTTAACTACAAACTTGTAGCTCTTGTAAAACTTTTATTAAGGCTTAATTTTATGAAGCTGTTAAACTTTAGCAAATGCAGCCACTATTATTATGTTTCTTAGAACGTAAACAGTCTCAATTATCAAGCCGTTTTGACAGATGGCATCATACTGCTCAGGCCCCATGGCTGCTAACAGCCAGTCCCATATTGGCAAATATCCGCCCTCGGGAAGTTGTACGCTGTCCATTTTCTCTGCGCTTGAGCAGCTGTAGCGACAACAATGTCTGTAAGCAATGCAGGTGTTTTGTAGTTGGATGTAAAATTTAACATAAGTGTCTTCATTTTCTCCTGATATCAGAGCCACTGAGGCTTTTTTATGGCAACATGCCATCGAATACACAGAAAACAAAAAACAGGGTGAAGTGAGCAGTAGTTCATTATCATTTAAAGAGACATGCTGTTTTTGACAAGGTAAAAATAGTGTTGTTTAA
>NW_026128505.1:0-8625 GCF_022985175.1 Labeo rohita
CAAATAAACAAGGCTATCAAACAGGGCAAAACCATGACAGAAAACAAAGACTAAACTATGACAAAAGAACAAAAACCGTAGCAATAACAAACCAGATAAACAACAGTGGAGAAACGCTTGATAGAGTCGGCTAAGACAAAACAATACTTTGCAAGGTTAGTTTGGCATGGCCTGCCTTTTATGGCTGCCAAACAGGAAGTCACTGTAGAAGCAGCAGAGGGAGCGGTAACAGACAGTCTATGGTTGAGGGCTCCCTCTGCTGGCGTGGCGTTACAGTTGCACAATGTTAGAGTTCTTTCAGAGAATTTCTGATCAAATAAATGCAGATTTCATGACCATAAGTGACTTTTTTCAAAATCATTAGAAAATAGTAATGTGTTCAAACTTTTGACCAGGACTACTATAAAGTAAAAATAAAAAAAAATTGTTTCAAGTGCTTTTTATTGGGGGGTGGGGGGCCAACAACATGAATTTTGTCTAGGGCCTCCAAATGTCTAGAACAAAAGAGAGGAAAAAATGTATGGACAAAAAATAAGCATACAAAATTGTGACCATGAGTCGGAATGAGCAAAAAAAAAAAAAAAAAAATTCCATTAAAATATCTTAATAAAATAACTAATCTACAGACGACTGAAGATGGTAGAGTCATCAGAGTTGATTTTGAGAAAAATCAAGTTAAACTATTCTGAAGATTCCAAAGCAAAATCACCAGGCAACATTGCATATTATCCTCAAATTCTTTTCTTTATAATAAATACAATATTAATAATCAAAATATAGCTTAAAAATAAGAACAAATAAGCAAACAAACAGTAGTTTGATCAAGAGCAGCAAGTGATTCCATCTTTTCTTCTAATGTTTGATTAACATTGAGACAGATCTATATTAAGACCTACTGTAATGCATGGATCTAATATAATTAACAGAATTATAACCCAGATGTTTATCCCTCTCTTGGTTTTGAACATACCAACACTCCCAAACACAGTGAAAAGATCTTTGTGTTTTCGTCTAGAAATTAGCCTACTGTTTCATAGCAGACAATGAGTTTGAGAGTAAGGATATAGGACATGGAAATAAAGCATTAAGACAAAAAGATGAAAATGAAACAAATAATCACAAAATCCACGTGTGAAGTAAGAGATAATACATTTAAAAAGTGTTTATTTATTTATTTATTTTTTTTTTTGTGGCAGTTCTCTTACATTTGCCTTTGCTTTGTCTGACACACCCATTTCCGGTCACTGAGTCTAATGAGCTGATCTGAATCAGCCATGTATAGAGATATGACTTGGTCTAAATCTTTTAACCTATTTAACACATGAAACGTTCTCAGCTCACATCTATCGACAGCATTATGTCATATTCTGTCCAAAATAAATATATTTTATCAATAAAGTTTCACATCAAGCAAAGGCTGAAGACACTCAGATGGTTGTTTCTTACCCAGAGAAGGAGTCAGATTGCGGTGTGTCTGACACAGATGATCAGTTCACATCGCGCAGGTGTTCTCCACACGAACTGAAGCTGCTGAGAACTTCACATCTACTTTCGTTTTGTGAAAAGAGGGCGTGTATCAATAACATTAGAATGAGATGAGAATGAAATCACGCTAGGATTATTCACAAGGAAATCACTTCCTAATCTGATAAGGGATGTAAAAGCAGACAAAGTATGGCGCTCGCTTTATGATGTTTTTATTACAAAGTTCGGGAGGAGCACGTTCAAACACAATCAATGCAAGAGGAGGCATCACACACACTGATCTATAAATAATGACTGGATCGCTCAATGCGTTCTGAACTACCAGCGGTTCTCAATTCCAGTCCCATATTTTGCATGTCTCTCTTAGTTAACACACCTGATTCAGATCACCAGCTCGTTAGAAGTGAGCTCTGTGCAGGAACTGTGTTCCGATTGACATGATCCCTGCACAGTGTTCATTGCTCCCTTTACATTATAGAAGATACAATTATATTACATTAGAATATATTATACTGTGGAGTTTTCTGGAAAAATAAAGTTTGTTAAAATACATTCTAACACTGAATATTTTCTAATTTTTTCTGCATGCATTATTTCACCATGAACATTTCAATAAAATCTTTTTCTAAAAGACCATGTCTCTATCTGTGTCAACTTTCAGGAGGTTTTAGTGTATGGAGCTCATATTATGACAATACTTTTTGAATTTGAATTGTACAAATTTGAATTATTGACAAGTGTCATTTAACAAAACTGAATATTATATGGCATTTACCATAGTTCTGAATTCGATTTTTTTAAACTTGAATATTGAACATTTGAAATTGAACAACTGAATTTTCAAATCGCACATTTTCAAATAGACATGTATTTTCAAACAGCAGATTTTTGTTCTGATTTCTAAGACTTCAAATATTCAGTTTTTAAAAATACAACTTCAAGTTTTCAAGATGAAGAAAAATTCGGAACATCAAATTCAGTGTTCAAAATTCAAAGCGCAGAAATTCAGATCATACAGAAAGTAGGTCAGAGGTTATGCACAGGGGAGAGTAGATGATCCACGAAAAGTCGAACGAAGCATTTACTCTGACCGAGAGGGGACATGTTTGGTTCACTTAGACTAGTTTTGCCGTGGTCAAATTAACTCGTGGGTACGTGAAAATACGCCGTGGCCACAAGTTATTATTTCGTGGGAACGTCATATTACAGTTTTTCTCAGTCGCTTTGGTGCATTTCTCACAACACTATTTACATTTGCACAACAGTTAATGCATTTCTCAAAACAATTAGTACAAACTGCAAAACCTAGTTGATAACCTGCAAAAGCGTGTCACTTGCTCAAAATGGATAGCTCATTCCTCAAAAGCAAGTATTTATGTCAGTGAAAGTGTCAGTGTCATCAAGATGAAAAGTCCTGACACCATTGTTTATGAACAAGATAGTCAAATGGCTTTGTCATGTTTTCATTATGACAGTTTACTCTGTAAATTTTTTCCTATGCAAAAAAGTCAGATTTTGGTGACACTTCCTGAAAATGCTCAAGACAGCACTATATACTATTTGCACAGCCATTTGAAAACTACAGTAAAGCTAGACATTACTGTATTTAGTGAGGTATCTGAGTACAAGACACTGAATATGTATGTTTCACATTTTTACTTCATATGCTCTTTGCAGTTCTAATTTATTCAAAGCATTGTGCAAACGAATAAATACACCCTTATTTACAACAAACATAAACTCCCTTTGGGTAGAGCTGTGCACAATTGTAAACAATATTGCAGTACATATTGGAACTGAACCTACAACATACATAGGTCTGTAAATCATTCATGCACATTTGCAGAAATTGTTCAATTTAGAAGACATTTTCAGGAAAAAAAAAATTAAAATTTTTTATAAAATTTGCTTGACAGATTTTGACAACTAGTTCAACATTTTTGTATGTAATGACTCAAGCAATGAAATGAGGACTATTAGTTTTATATGGAATGACTATTCAGCATTCACAAGTTTAGTTAATTTTGACTGACATGACATAAGCAAATGATAATGTTATAAAACAGCAGAGAGTTGTATGAAAGCAATTGATGCATGTCCAAAAGCATTTGCAATTTGTTGGAAGGAATGAGAAACTGCTACTATGATGTGCACAAATGACTAAATGTTGTGGAGGTTAAAGTAAATGTTGTGCAAATGTAAATAGTGTTGTGAGAAATGCACCAAAGTGACTGAGAAAAACTGTAACTCGTGGGAGCGTGATAACATGTCGTGGCCACAAGATGGCAGTGTATACATAGTTATACGGCATATATCCACTTCATCACTCTGCTTTGAGTAAAACGAAACTGAAAGCAAAACGCGCACGCGCATTCAAAGGCAATTTTAATACCAGAAGTTTAGAGAGCGACTCCCCAACGCGCGAAAAATATCTAGACTGTTATTAGTATGTGGGTTATAGTGAAGTTTTTACTTTATTAATGTATTTACCCCAGTTGGTGATGATAAATGAGCATGTTGTGTTCATTGTGTTTCAAATGAAACTGCGTGAATGATTTATTCCTTAACTATAATAAATAAAATAAAGTGTAATAGTTTATCAATAAGCCGAAATGAAATATGTTATATTCACCCTTTAATCTGCACTTCCAGTAAAAATTCCTCGTCGGCAAAACTATTCAGAACCTGAAGTCAAGAGATATCAAGTATGATACAAAGCTATAGAAAACTAACACAACCTATTATAGCCCACATACTAATAACAGTCTAGATATGTTATGTAGTCCAATTTTCGCGCGTTGGGGAGTCGCTCTCTAAACTTCTGGTATTAAAATTGCCTTTGAATGCGCGTGCGCGTTTTGCTTTCAGTTTCGTTTTACGCAAAGCAGAGTGATGAAGTGGATATATCCCAGCAAACACAGTACGTTGTGACGACGTCGTCAGTTCGTCTCCTTTGGTCAGCGCGACATTACTTTATGGCGACGTTGTGAGGACGTCGTGGTAAAGTTCCATTTTTTAGAATATTGGCTAACGTTCCAGAAACGTCGTGGGCACGTCCTCAACAGACGTCGCTAGTTAGTCCCATGGGGAACGTTGTGGCGACGTGGTCCCTTGGTCTCTATAGTATAGGTCTACCAGTATTTTATTTACAATTTATTTACAATTGTTAAATATAAATTGCTTACAATTTAAAATGTTAGATATTTATTCGTCAAGACTGACATTCCATTTATACATGCTAGAGAGATATTCAAGGCTTTAGAATGTTGGTGACGTTCCAGAAACGTCGTGGGCTCGTCCTCTACAGATGTTGCTAGTTGGTCCCATGGGGAACGTTGTAGCGACGTGGTCAGCTGGTCTCCAGATAACTTTTCTTATTATTGCACTACATGTATTTAGCCTATCTTTTTAAGGTGTATACCATTTGGATAGCCTATAAGGGAAATATACTGAATTAATCAAGCATTTTTGAATTGTTATAGAAATATAATAATTATGCCGTCATTTAAAATGTATATATTTGTCATCAAGTTAATGACAAAACAAAACCAAATAGTTTGTTAGCAAATAGCAATAATTTATGCTTGTGAATGACAGAAGAAATTTACTGAAAAACATGGGTCAAGTGAACATTTAAACCAGCGCACGTCACTTTTTGAGTGCTGCGTAAGTGCGCGTGCGCGTCACTTTAACGGTCAACTTCCAGTAGACGGACACGAAGGAAAAGGTAAGCGCTATAAATCTATTTTTATTCATCGTTTTGCTGATATAACGTTTGATATCATGTAAGAAGAGTAGTGTTTTGTATTTTTGTAGGTTTTCTATATTAATTTCGTAAATAAACGCCATGTTTGATTAGCTTATGTCGCGGTCTGAGGTAACGTTAACTGCTAAAATCATGACATAAAATTGTATTCCTTCTTTTTAGTTTAGTTTGAAATGTAACACAGTAAACAACAAAAAAAAACTTCAACCGTAATAGTTTGTTTGACTGCCTGCCACTCTCGCTTTATGTACTGCGGTCAAGCCAGCCGCGCTTCAAAAATACACGGTCAAGCCAGCCACACTTTTTTTTCTTGCGCGTGTAATCGTGCACTTACGGTACGGGTACTGAGAGCAGGCAAAATGCATGTAAAGAAGCTGTCAAACCGGCGTTTCCTATATACTTTTTATTCGTATGTTTATAAATACTTTACATTAGTCCATAAACGTTTGTATTGTATATTAATTATTCTAAATAATTTATTAATGTAAAAAAATAATACTATTAATGTGTTTTATTCCGTTTTTTTTATTTTGATGTGTGTGTGTGTAGGCTCTCTCTCTCTCTCACTGACTATATATAGAAGAAGAAAAAGCCGTCACACCGGCGTTTCCTTTTAGTTTATGTAATTTTGTGCATAAACGTTTGTATTTGTACATTATTAAAAATAATTTATTAATGTTAATAAATGTTAATATAAATGTTTTTTATTTAATCTTTTATTTTAATGTTTGTATGTGTGTGTGTGCGTGTGTGTGTGTGTGTGTGTGTGTGTGTATATATATATATATATATATATATATAGATATTTCTCTACAGGTTAGCTCATTCTTTCACTCCATCTGTATTCAGAGTGACCCTGACTATCAGTGTAGTTATTTTCAAGACATTTTACTGTATAGTTTTGGAGAAAAACAATAACAAAATCACCCTAAACAACAAAATGCATCCTGTTATTTGCACTGTATCCCATTGTCCAACACTCATAAAAAATATTCCTCTATAGGTTAGCTTATTCTTTCAATTGATCTGTATTCGGAGTGACCCTGACTATCACTGCAGTTATTTTCAAGACATTTTACTGTATAGTTTTGGAGAAAAACAATAACAAAATCACCCTAAACAACAAAATGCATCCTGTTATTTGCACTGTATCCCATTGTCCAACACTCATAAAAAATATTCCTCTATAGGTTAGCTCATTCTTTCAATTGATCTGTATTCAGAGTGACCCTGACTATCAGTGTAGTTATTTTCAAGACATTTGAAAATAATTACAGTGATAGTCAGGGTCACTCTGAATACAGATGGAGTGAAAGAATGAGCTAACCTATAGAGGAATATTTTTAATGAGTATTTAAATATATGGAAATAATCCAAGTGCTAGGAGCCATTTTATTGTTTAGGGTGATTTTATTTCTAATTTTCTCCAAAACTATACAGTAAAATGTCTTGAAAATAATTACAGTGATAGTCAGGGTCACTCTGAATACAGATCAATTGAAGGAATAAGCTAACCTATAGAGGAACATTTTTTATGAGTGTTGGAAAATGGGATACAGTGCAAGTGCTATAGGACTCATTTTGTAGTTTAGGGTGATTTTGTTTCTAATTTTCTCCAAAACTATACAGTAAAATGTCTTGAAAATAACTACAGTGATAGTCAGGGTCACTCTGAATACAGATGGAGTGAAAGAATGAGCTAACCTATAGAGAAATATTTTTTATGAGTTTAAATATATGAAAATAATCCAAGTGCTAGGAGCTATTTTGTTGTTTAGGGTGACTTTCTTCTACTTTTCTTTTTGTCGTATTGTATTGTATTTTAATTATGCAGCCACTGGATAAATAATTTCCTTCGGGATTAATAAAGATTTATCTTATCTTATTTTGTTATTGTGTTTCTCCAAAACTATACAGTAAAATGTCTTGAAAATAACTACAGCGATAGTCAGGGTCATTCTGAAAAAACATCAATTGAAAGAATAAGATAACCTACAGAGGAAAATTTTTTATGAGTGTTTAAATATATGGAAATAATCCAAGTGCTAGGACACATATGTTGTTTTGTATGAGCTAACCTATATAAGGAACAAGTGCAAGTATGTTTGGGATGATTTTGCCTTTAATTTTCACTGAAACTGTACAGTAAAATGACTTGAAATTAATACATTGATAGCCAGGATCACTTTGAACAAATGTGAATTTAAAGAATGAGCAAATCTGTAAAGAAAAGTGTTTAAAAATTGGGACATATATATATATAAACACTGGAAAAACAAAACAAAAAATAAATAAAAAACATTAATGTTAACATTTCTCAACATTAATAAATTATTTAGAATTATTAATGCACAATACAAACGTTTATGTAGAAATTTAAAGTATTTACAAACATATATATATATATATATATATATACACATACATACAAACATTAAAATAAAAGATTAAATAAAACACATTTATATTAACATTTATTAACATTAATAAATTATTTAGAATTATTAATGTACAATACAAACGTTTATGTAGAAATTTAAAGTATTTACAAACACACACACATATATATATATATATATATATATATATATATATATATATATATATATATATACATACATACATACATACAAACATTAAAATAAAAGATTAAATAAAACACTTTTATATTAACATTTATTAACATTAATAAATTATTTTTAATAATGTACAAATACAAACGTTTATGCACAAAATTACATAAACTAAAAGGAAACGCCGGTGTGACGGCTTTTTCTTCTTCTATATATAGTCAGTGAGAGAGAGAGAGAGCCTACACACACACACACACACACATCAAAATAAAAAAAAACGGAATAAAACACATTAATAGTATTATTTTTTTACATTAATAAATTATTTAGAATAATTAATATACAATACAAACGTTTATGGACTAATGTAAAGTATTTATAAACATACGAATAAAAAGTATATAGGAAATGCCGGTTTGACAGCTTCTTTACATGCATTTTGCCTTCTCTCAGTACCCGTACCGTAAGTGCACGATTACACGCGCAAGCCAAAAAAAAGTGCGGCTGGCTTGACCGTGTATTTTAAGGCGCGGCTGGCTTGACCGCAGTGCACATTGTTCTGGCGCCATCTCAATACTGTACAACGCCACATGCACTCAAGCAAATGTTAACTCGGGACACTCACGGGACACTGGACTTATTCGCAATCACAAAAGTACAACATTTGCATGTGCTTTATGGCCTTGCCATTTAAACCTTTCATTCGCGCGCCGTTCTAACGTGCGCATACAGCTGAAGCATGCGTACACTAAAAAGTCTGTCAAACAGCGCCTGATTACTGACTGATTACTGGATATCTTT
>NW_026128506.1:0-77649 GCF_022985175.1 Labeo rohita
TACAAAATGGTTTAAAGTCAGTTAAAGTCGGTCTTTTGCTGTAGTGTGTCAGTAGGAAATATCAGATTACATTTCCAAACATTCTGTTTGTCATTAATTGTAATAATCCAGTGAGATTTTTGTTTGCACAAGGAGTCTGACAACAGCCAGTGCTTGATCTAATCTCATCATCATCCAGTCTGTGGAATGACATGAAGAAACAGAGCTTCAGACAGCCAGGATGCTTCAAGAAACCTACCTGCAAAGCTGCAGCACTGTTAAAAGTTGTAGGCACTTGTGTAAAAATGCTGTAAAATGAGGATGCTGTCATAAATAGATTTTCTTTATCAATTACCTTCTATTAACTAAATGAAATCAACATTTGGTGCGATCATTCTTTGCATTTACAGCAGCTTTTGCCCTAGGTGCACTTGCGCAAAACTTTTCAGGTAGCTTTGCAGGTAGGTTTCTTGAAGCATCTTGGAGATGTTACCACAGTTATTCTGGATTTACTCTGTTTCAGTTTGTTCTGTGTCTTCATGTCATTCCAGAGACAGACTGGATGATGATGAGATTAGATCAGTGTGGAGCACTGGCTGTTGTCAGACTCCTTGTGAAAACAAAAATCTCCCTAGATTATTACAATTAATGGCAAACAGAATGTTTGGAAATGTAAACCGATATTTTTTACTGACACACTACAGCAAAAGAAAGAAATAACTTACTTTAAACCATTTTTTAGCTGGTGAAAATACTAGTGGCCTAAAACTTGGATGCCCTGGGGATAACCAGATAAACATCAAATTTTCATGTTTGGGTGAACTATCCCTTTAAAGCGGTGCTGAGCAGACCAATCAGTGAATGAGCACTTTGATGTTATATACCTGCAATGCCGCTTTAAGTCGAAAGCACATTTTCCTTATGTTTGGAGTGTTCAGTGAGTTCTGTAACGAAATATATGTCATTTAATCTGACCAATCAGGTCGTGAATGTATCACTATGCCTTTAGGTTCTGTATCTTTAGGTTCGCTGTGAAAAATGCCAGTGTGAATGCTAAGCGGACTAGCACCAAATGTATTATTTTCCTTTTTGCTCCAGACCAAATGAACCAAACAAACCAAACTACAAGTGTGAACACACCATCAGATAATACACTAAAAAAATATGGTAAGACACAACAATTTGAAATATCAAGCAGCAAATCAATCGGTTCTGTACAGCTACAATTAGAGACTGGAAGCAAGACCAATAAAATGTACAAATGGCCATGCCCATTTTTACATTTAAGGTGGATAAGATGAAAATTCTGTCATCATTTACCTACCCATGTCTCTCCAACCTGTATAACTGACTTTCTTCTGTGGAACACAAAAAAAGATTAAAAAAAGACATGAGTGAGAAACTGATGAGGGAGTTTTCATTCTGAGTGAGCTAAATTTAAGAAGCAAGTTTGAGAAATCAGAGTGGTGCCCTGGTGCAAATTTTCTGCTTTGCCTGTTCACATTTTCACACTCTAACGGCACACAATCATTTAAAGTATTAATGTTAAAATTACATAAATACTCACTTTTACGGGAAATCATGTGGCAAATTTTCAATCCCAAAACCTCTGGACCATTAGGGGAAAACACACACACACACACACACACAAATGAATATTAACAGGATTAATAAAACAATATTAACTACTGACAGAGACATGGGCTTACAAAAATTTAGCCTACTCACCAGCTTTATACAAAAACTTCACAGTAGATCCAAAAGCATGATTTGCATAGTATTCTTCAGAGTCCAAGAATGATGGTTTCATGTCCTCTCTGTTAAACTAATGTAACAGCCATATTCCGGTCAGACATTTTCTTTTACAGTAACATCACAATAGTTGTTTTTACCATTTCATTTTGTTAATAAAAATAAGATAGCAAAAGACCCACTGAGCAAAAGTACGTCCAAACGACGTCATTTCAACGTCTTTGTCGGACGTTGAAATGACGTCCCCTGAAGAGCCAGAATGAAAGTTTTTACAACGTCTTTTCATGACGTCTTCTGGACGTCCAATAGTGACGTTCACAGGACGTCTCTAGAAGGTTAAAATTTAGTTCAGATCTGGTCATTATGGACGTATTTTCAACGTCTTAGAAGGTCAACTGCAGTCTCATTTAGATGTCATTTATACTGTTTCTGGACATAATATATACACTCTTAGGCTGCATTCAAGTAAAAATCATGTTTATTTTATTATAATTTTTTATTTGTACTTGTAAATAAACTTACAGACACAGTGTACAAAAACCATGAAAACATTTAAATTTTAACTTAAAATAAATATTAATTGTAATGAATGAGTAAAAGTACGTCCAAACGACGTCATTTCAACGTCTTTGTCGGACGTTGAAATGACGTCCCCTGAAGAGCCAGAATGAAAGTTTTTACAACGTCTTTTTATGACGTCTTCTGGACGTCCAATATTGACATTCACAGGACACCTCTAGAAGGTTAAAATTTAGTTAAGATCTGGTGACTGTGGACGTATTTTCAGTGGATAACAACTGTAACAAATAACATACAAAACATACATTATGTTCACCTGTTGGAGCTGAACTGAGGGGGAAAAAACGTCTAATTCTGACACAAGAGAAGTTTAAAACCTTCTGTACATACTAAAAAAATAGTTTAGCAGTTTCAGTATCATATTAAATAAGTTTTTGATAGGCTTAATTTAAAATAAATATTGCTTGTAATGAATGGCTCGTTTTGTCGATGCCCATGTTAATGAATCAGAGGGTAAATGTGAACGCAGAAAGAACAACACAAACAATCTTTTCAACCACATTATAATCATTATTGCTGTGTAACAGACATTTAAGTAACAGAAGTACTGGGATTAAAGTTTATAGTTAGAGTATAAACACTTATTTTCTACAGTAGCGATCAAATCGAAACTATCTTGTATGTATAGTAACGCTTAACCTCTTCCGCCAGGAGGTGGCGACAATTGCCCATTTAAAAAAAAGTATGTCATTGAATCATTCATTCAGGAAATTTCAATAGTCAAACAAGTCTTAATGAAGTGAGACACTGACTCCCTTCATTAAATGTTATTATTATTATTATTATTATTATTTTGTTTAAATGAATATGTTTTTAAAAGTCTTAAGCAGTGAATAGTTTGTCAGAACCACTAGTAAATTGTTATTTTGTTTAGTTTTCCAATCTTTTTTCTCTAGAATCGTGATCTCCAATTTTTTAAAAACAAGTGGGATTTGCAATTTATCCAGAATCGTGAAGCTCTTGTTTAAATGTTGTTTATTACTGCATATAATTCCATTAAAATGGAAGTTTAATTTCATAAAGTTCAAAATACACCTAAATGTTTTTTGCATTTTGTCTTTTTCAGTTGAATAAAAGACTATTTTCCCTATATTTTAATCATTGAGGATTTCTTAAGAAAAGTTTAAAATTCTCGTCTCGTTCTCGTGAACCCAGTCTCATGTCGTCTCGTGGGATAAGTGTCTCATCACACCCCTAATATATATATATATATATATATATATATATATATATATATATATCTGTTCTGAATGGCAATTAATTTAAATTATTTGGAAAAGTAAATTACATGTTTACATTGTTTATAATGTTTGTTAAGTTTATTAACATTTGTTTTATTTATTATTTTAAAATGTGCCTTATACACCAATGCAACTTATGCATGTTTTTTTCCTGACCTGGTGTAAAGTCTGGAAAATATGGTAAATTAGGCCTATATTGTGCTGTATTATACAGTTCATATAAAATAGGGACAATTTGCACCAATAAAACAATTATATTATGTTCATTATACTCCTATCCACATTAACTTTAGCCTTAAACACTGTTATATTTATGAGGGGGTCCTTGGAAAATCTTCTTCCCTGCAAGAGGTCCCTGACTCCAAAAACCCATGTGCTAGTGCACAGGCCTCCATATACAGCAGAGAGTCTGGTGTGGCAGGTGGAACTTCTGTCCAGGTTGACAAAACATCTCATCTCGTCTTCATGAACTGCCCTGAAAACAACATTGAAATATAAACGATTATTATTATTATAACTACAAATATAGCTTCACAATGCTCATTATGACCTCTTTGGTAAACATATGATCAGAAAAAACTGCCAGACTGATATTTAGTCTTTAGTGAATTTACTGAAAGTCTATTTTACTACAAGAACACACACTTAACACAAGATAAAGTTTTGAAAATCTTACATTATTGTGAAGTTACGTGTTTTAGTGACTAATTTAGACAAATAAAAGGGATCAACATAAATTTACCTCAGACTGTAACTTCACTGACCACTTTACTCGCAAATTAACCAACAGGGAGATATAAAAATTACAAAAAGTTGAATTTGAAATCGTCATAACACAGAACAAAATACATCTAAAGTGAAATTTAACATTAGATTGACAAAACGACGAATAAAGGTACATTTATATCGCTTACCTTCGGCTTAGCACCCGTCCGTGTCTCAGATGACCGTTAGAGACCGTTACTGTTTAAATTTACAAATAGCAGCGTTGCGTTGTGAAGGCTGTTCGTTGGTCAGGTTGGGTCCCATCCTCTGTAGGCTTTATAAAGTGTCCTTAACTTAAAGTTAAATAAATTACACGACGGATCTATCGTGGTGGTTATATCTTCAGTCTTTGGTAATACACAATATCAATATCTTCCGTCTTCGCGGCTGCTTGCGCCATCACGTTTACGTCACTACGTTAATGCCCCTCACGCAAGCGCACGTTTAAATATAGATCTATTTATTAAATTAAATTTAAATGTATTTATTAAATATATTATTATTATTAAAATATATAATAAACAATAATATTGTGTTAATATTCTGTATTATTATTCAATATTTAAATATATTTATCTATTATATTTAAATCTCTTTTCCTGAACCTGTTCTGCACGTTATACAGACGTCCAGGAAAACCCCTTAATAGACGTTCAAATTTTGAACTGCATATCTACGTCCAAGGGACGTCGTAGTCCGACGTCCAGATACTGTACTGGATTTGCACGTCGTGGAGAAGTACAAATATGGTCCTGGACCGACCGACGCAATATAGACGTGATCTGCACGTCGGGTGGACGTCTCATGTTTGTTGGGGACAGCCTTCTGTACTTAACTCATATTAACATCATACATGTCCCGCTATGTATTCTGTCATGTTATGTTATGCCTGTTTCTTTATTAAAACATCAATAACTTGTAGTGCTACGCGGACATATTTACCTACATTCCGCGATATAAAAATGATTTTAAAGAATCTTAAACCAGTTACTTCATATCATGACCACGACATCGTCATTGCACACAGCATTATCTCGACACAGTATTAAAACATAATAACAAAACACGGTAACAGATTGTCATCGCGACAAGTATATCGATTTAACAGTAACAGTAGTAACTTAGAAAAATTATATAAAAAAAATGTTTACCTTCTGCCGTTTGCAATGTGTCCATCGGCCATTGGTCACGTTAAGTGTCTGTGTTCATATTCGCACGTTTTCGTTCTCAGTCGAACTCAAAAAGAATTAATCTGTCAGATGTGTGATAATCCATGTAAAAGCCATTACTAGTGCAGCGAGTGAAGCAGGACTGCAGTTACACCGAGCAGCAGCAACGGAACTGATGTGTATCTTCAAATTTGTTCGGTAGAAGGCGCGCACAACTGTCATTGGCCAGATTCCTGGATGACATTCAGTTTAACCAATCACGACCAAAGCAACACGGAGAGACATCAAATAACGTTGCAACTGTAGAAAAATAAACTCGTTTTAAACGAAAGTTTGCAAATATATATGTATGTTGATTTTTATTTTTAGGGCTGTTACATTTAATTAATTGGTCCAATGGCGTTTTCACATTTGCTTACAAGCAGGGTTTGGTACATCTGTGCTATTTACTGTTTGAACTTTAATAAATCCCTTGCCTTAATTTCCTTTATAACCACTCTTATGCCTAAATGCAGCTGTGCAACTGTGGCATTTTCTGTATCTGACCCTTTGTTGTATTGCAGTGTTACACCACCTGTTAGTTTTGGTTTACAGTAGTCAACATTTGAAGTGGGTCAAAAATGTTGATCAAAATTGTCCTAAAACAAGAACAGTTTTTGTTTAGGTTGTTTTGGACAGCTTAGATGAAAGGTTTTGATTCACTTCAAATGTTCACTACAATATTCTTCTGTCCACAGTAACACAGCCTTAATTGCAGCAAACACTGCCATAATTTCATACAAGTTACATTTGTCTACAGCTTGCATGTTGACTGCAGTGGTAATGCTGTTACAGCGTTCATGGAATGGGAAAATGTAAACTAAATGCTGAAATGCTGTCCAACTACTTCAACAATAATTGAGGACTTTGATAATGAATGTCATTCATTTCAACACTGTATTGCTTGCAGCAGCAAGATGACACAGTTAAGCTGTCACCTCACAGCAAGGTGTTTCCATGCAGACATGAACATTTGACAAACTGAGGATTCTAAATTTTCCATATTTTTTATTGCGTGTTTTCTACACACTGCATGCTTGTATGCATTTCCAGTCCTTTCAGACCCTATTTCTCCATGCTCTGTTCTGGTGAAAAAAACAGCATATGCTGGTAGGCATGTTTTGATGCTGGTTAGGTATGTTTTGGTGTTGGTTTAAGCTGGTCCTTTGCTGGTTTATGCTGGTCCTTAGCTGGTTTATGCTGGTCCTTTGCTGGTTTATGCTGGTCCTTGACCAGCTTAAACCAGCACCAAAACATACCTAACCAGCATTCCAGCTTCAAAACATACCTACCAGCATATGCTGTTTTTTCACCAGGGTCATTAGGGATAGGGTTTCTCTCACACAAATAACAAATGCATATTCTGATCAGATAACATATACCAATACTTTAGGATGGCTGTATACCCTGTGTTTGTGAAAGTCAATGTGTGTTTTTTGGAGAGTATGAGCTTGTAAGGATTATGTGTACTTTTCTCTGTTCACAATTTCCTTTGCAACACAATTTGGATCAACTGGTTAGTGGACAGAGGCCTGAAAGTTTCAACCTGGAGAGTAGTGCAGCTTTACTCTTTAACAACAAACTGTGCATTATTTGGTGTGATAAAATGAGTCAGCTATGTTTGTGTTTAGATTTGCAGTGTTTGAATGTAAAAACACCTAAACATTAAAAAATATGATGTACTTTGTATTTTACAGAATTTAGGGTAATTTAAAATGACAGAAAAATGCTGTAAATATATACAGTTATATATAAAAAAAAAAAATGTACTGTGTTCCTTATGACTAAATGTTAGTATTAGTAAATGCTACAACCTAAAACTAACGAAAGATCAATGTCTAATGATGACCATACCTGACGACTAAATGTCAGTATTTGACATCAATATGACGATGGCTTGAGACATTGGCTCGACGTTGGATGTTGGTTAGTTAATGCCACAACCTAAAACTAACAAAAGGTCAACATCTAATGATGTCAGAATTTGACGTTGGGTGGACGTTACAATTATGACATCTAGGAGACGTTGGGTTTTGGTTTCCATACCTGACGACTAAATGTCAGTATTTGACATCAATATGACGTTGGCTTGAGACGTTGGCTCGACGTTGGATGTTGGTTAGTTAATGCCCCAACCTAAAACTAACAAAAGATCAACGTCTAATGATGTCAGAATTTGACGTTGGGTGGACGTTACAATTATGACATCTAGGAGACGTTGGGTTTTGGTTGCCATACCTGACGACTAAATGTCAGTATTTGACATCAATATGACGTTGGCTTGAGACGTTGGCTCGACGTTGGATTTTGGTTAGTTAATGCCACAACCTGAAACTAACAAAAGATCAACATCTAATGATGTCAGAATTTGACGTTGGGTGGACGTTACAATTATGACATCTAGGAGACGTTGGGTTTTGGTTGCCATACCTGACGACTAAATGTCAGTATTTGACATCAATATGACGTTGGCTTGAGACGTTGGCTCGACGTTGGATTTTGGTTAGTTAATGCCACAACCTAAAACTAACAAAAGATCAACGTCTAATGATGTCAGAATTTGACGTTGGGTGGACGTTACAATTATGACATCTAGGAGACGTTGGGTTTTGGTTGCCATACCTGACGACTAAATGTCAGTATTTGACATCAATATGATGACGTTGGCTTGAGACGTTGGCTCGACGTTGGATTTTGGTTAGTTAATGCCACAACCTAAAACTAACAAAAGATCAACATCTAATGATGTCAGAATTTGACGTTGGGTGGACGTTACAATTATGACATCTAGGAGACGTTGGGTTTTGGTTGCCATACCTGACGACTAAATGTCAGTATTTGACATCAATATGACGTTGACTTCAGACGCTGGCTTGACGTTGGATTTTGGTTAGTTAATGCCACCAACCTGAAAACTAACAAAAGATCAACATCTAATGATGTCAGAATTTGACGTTGGGTGGACGTTACAATTATGACATCTAGGAGACGTTGGGTTTTGGTTGCCATACCTGACGACTAAATGTCAGTATTTGACATCAATATGACGTTGGCTTGAGACGTTGGCTCAACGTTGGATTTTGGTTAGTTAATGCCACAACCTAAAACTAACAAAAGATCAACGTCTAATGATGTCAGAATTTGACGTTGGGTGGACGTTACAATTATGACATCTAGGAGACGTTGGGTTTTGGTTGCCATACCTGACGACTAAATGTCAGTATTTGACATCAATATGACGTTGGCTTCAGACGTTGGCTCGACGTTGGATTTTGGTTAGTTAATGCCACAACCTAAAACTAACAAAAGATCAACGTCTAATGATGTCAGAATTTGACGTTGGGTGGACGTTACAATTATGACATCTAGGAGACGTTGGGTTTTGGTTGCCATACCTGATGACTAAATGTCAGTATTTGACATCAATATGACGTTGACTTCAGACGCTGGCTTGACGTTGGATTTTAGTTAGTTAATGCCACAACCTGAAACTAACAAAAGATCAACATCTAATGATGTCAGAATTTGACGTTGGGTGGACGTTACAATTATGACATCTAGGAGACGTTGGGTTTTGGTTGCCATACCTGATGACTAAATGTCAGTATTTGACATCAATATGACGTTGGCTTGAGACGTTGGCTCGACGTTGGATTTTGGTTAGTTAATGCCACAACCTAAAACTAACAAAAGATCAACATCTAATGATGTCAGAATTTGACGTTGGGTGGACGTTACAATTATGACATCTAGGAGACGTTGGGTTTTGGTTGCCATACCTGACGACTAAATGTCAGTATTTGACATCAATATGACGTTGGCTTGAGACGTTGGCTCGACGTTGGATTTTGGTTAGTTAATGCCACAACCTAAAACTAACAAAAGATCAATGTCTAATGATGTCAGAATTTGACGTTGGGTGGACGTTACAATTATGACATCTAGGAGACGTTGGGTTTTGGTTGCCATACCTGACGACTAAATGTCAGTATTTGACATCAATATGACGTTGGCTTGAGACGTTGGCTCAACGTTGGATTTTGGTTAGTTAATGCCACAACCTGAAACTAACAAAATATCAACATCTAATGATGTCAGAATTTGACGTTGGGTGGACGTTACAATTATGACGTCTAGGAGACGTTGGGTTTTGGTTGCCATACCTGACGACTAAATGTCAGTATTTGACATCAATATGACGTTGGCTTGAGACGTTGGCTCAACGTTGGATTTTGGTTAGTTAATGCCACAACCTGAAACTAACAAAAATCAACATCTAATGATGTCAGAATTTGACGTTGGGTGGACGTTACAGTTATGACATCTAGGAGACGTTGGGTTTTGGTTGCCATACCTGATGACTAAATGTCAGTATTTGACATCAATATGACGTTGGCTTGAGACGTTGGCTCGAGACGTTGGCTCAACGTTGGATTTTGGTTAGTTAATGCCACAACCTGAAACTAACAAAAAATCAACATCTAATGATGTCAGAATTTGACGTTGGGTGGACGTTAGAGTTATGACGTCTAGGAGACGTTGGGTTTTGGTTGCCATACCTGATGACTAAATGTCAGTATTTGACATCAATATGACGTTGGCTTAAGACGTTGACTCAACGTTGGATTTTGGTCACTTTGCAACACAACCTAAAAACAACAAAATATCAACGTCAGCTGATATCGCTATTAGACGTCAATCTAACGTTGTTTAGACGTTGGCTCGACGTTGAATTTTGGTCACCCGACGTCGCAACCTAAATCTAACCAAATACCAACGTCTTATGACGTGTGCCTGTGTGCTTTACAAGTTGGACTTTATTATTACAATGCGTGTTGGTAGGGAGAGCACAGGAGGTGTATTCCGCGTTGACTACTGAGCAAAGCGCTGATTATGAGATCGTGAAGCCTGCTATCTTACATGCTTATGAATTGGCACCGGAGGCATACCGCCAGAAGTTTAGGACTCATTTTAAGTCTGAGAAGTGTACTTATCTTGAGTTTGCTAGAGAAAAAGAAAATTTGTTTGATCGTTGGTGTTCCTCTGTAAAAATTACCACTAAAGAACAGCTTAGAGAGCTCATTCTTTTAGAGGAGTTTAAAAGCTGTGTTCCAAATGTTGTTGCTATGTATCTTAATGAACATAAAGTGACTAAATTGTCTGATGCTGCTCTTATGGCAGATGAATTTGTTCTCACTCATCAAGGATCTGTTCATTTAAATGAACTGAGCAGACCAAAGTTGAGTGTTGTAGTAAAAAATAAAAAGATCGTAGCACGTCAGAATGTTGTGTCCACTTCTGCTGACAATGCTTCATTTACACGTACAAAAGGAGAAATGGTTTGCTTCTATTGTAGGAAGCCCGGACATAAAATATCAGACTGTGTTGTTCTTAAAAAGAAAGACAAAGCTGTTAAACCTGTTGGGTTAATTTCTACTTCAAATGTGAATTTTAGTCCCGACAAGCAAATGGAGCAGAAGGAAAACACTGAGATTGAGAACGTTAAAGATGGTGTTGACTTTGGGCCATTTCTCACGGATGGGAGTGTTTCTTTGCCTGATTGTGATGAAATGGTGCCTGTCCGTATCCTTAGAGATACTGGGGCTGGGCAGTCATTTTTGATTGAGGGACTTTTGCCTTTGTCTGAACGTACTGCCACTGGATCTCATGTGCTGGTTAGAGGGCTTGAAATGGGCTATATGGAAGTTCCTTTACACCGTATTCACCTTAATTCCAAACTTGTGTCTGGTGATGTCGTTGTAGGAATTTGTGCTATGCTTCCTATTCCTGGTGTCACTTTCATACTTGGCAATGACTTAGCTGGAGGTGATGTTTGGGAGAAGCCGGATGGTGGTGTTCCACCTATAGTTGCTCCGGTCGTAGAGCAATCGAGTAGATCTTCTGACTGTTCTAACTTATTTCCGGCTTGTGTAATAACTCGTGCGATGGCCAAGAGAAGTGTGCAAGATGAAGCGGATGTTCTTAGTGACACTTTTATTTCATCTATAAATTCTCAATTAGAGTCTGATACTGTGTGCACTGCTGCAGAAGATGAAATGTCTGTACATAAGTTACCATGTGTTGGTGACCAAATTGACAAGTCTGCTACTATGTCTGAAAGACCATTCATATGTGATGACCAAGTTAACACTTGTTCTTTGTCTCCACTTTATAGTGTGACTCGAGCTGAATTAATCAAAGCACAGCATGCAGACACAGCTCTTCAAGAATTGTATTCTTTAGCTGCTGGTGGGCGAGAAAATAAAACTTTGTCTTCCTTCTACTATCTTCAAGACGGACTGCTTTGTAGACAACAACCTATGGGTTCTGATTCCTCACTTGATTCTAGGATCCAAATTGTAGTTCCTCTAGTGTTTCGTCAGGCTGTTTTACAGCTAGCGCACCAGGGCCTTGTTGGTCATATGGGGGTACGGAAGACGTATGATAGGATTCTGAGGAAATTTTATTGGCCTAGAATCAAGAGAGATGTGGTTAATTTTATACGATCTTGCCACATTTGTCAAATGACCGGGAAACCAAATCAAAAGGTTCCACTGGCTCCTTTACAGCCTATTCCTGTAGTTGCTACTCCGTTTGAACATTTGATTGTCGACTGTGTTGGTCCTTTACCTCGATCAAAGGCGGGGCATGCCTTCTTGCTTACTGTAATGTGTCAGTCTACACGTTATCCTGCAGCTTATCCATTGAGATCAATCACCACTAAATCAATTTTAAAGGCTTTAACGAGTTTCATGTCTGTTTTTGGCATTCCAAAAACCATTCAGTCTGATCAGGGCTCAAATTTTATGTCTCGACAGTTCTCAAAAGTCATGCAACAACTCAAGGTTAAACACAACATCTCAAGTGCTTACCATCCTCAGAGCCAAGGAGGATTGGAAAGATTCCATCAGACTCTTAAGTCACTTTTGAGGTCGTATTGTGTTGAACTTGATTGTGACTGGGAGGATGGACTTCCTTGGATGCTGTTAGCTATTCGTGAGGTTGTGCAAGAGAGCACAGGTTTCAGTCCTAACGAGCTAGTATTCGGACACCCTGTTAGAGGCCCTATTGCTGTTTTAGCAGATGAATGGAAAATGTCTGATCCACCTGAGAATGTCTTAGACTACGTGAGTAGTTTTCGTTATCGACTCTATGAAGCCAGAGCTATTGCTCTGCGAAAATTGGGTAAGTCTCAGGAAAAGATGCAGAGGTTGTTTGATCGTAAAGTTGAGTCCAGAAGTTTTCAGGTAGGCGATCAAGTCCTTGCCTTATTACCTGTAGTGCATAGTCCATTCCAGGCTAGGTTTACTGGGCCTTATACGATAGCGAAGTGCTATCCTAATAACAACTACCTTTTAAATACACCTGATCGTCGAAAGAAAGTACAGGTTTGTCATGTCAATTTATTGAAGGCTTATGTAACTCCTGTACTGTCTCTGCCTGTTAATGTTGTGGCTGGTGACATGGTAGATCCAAGTGTCTCGGAAACCTCTGTAGAGATGTCTGGTTTTCTGGAGGTGGAAAATGGTCCTTCTCGTAATATAGTGGAAGGGCGGCTTAACAACTCTGAGGTTCTTGCTAATTTGTCTGATTATTTGCCTCATTTGTGTGAACCAGAGAAGACTGATATAATTAACTTGATAAGTTCATTCTCCTCTCTCTTTTCTGATGTTCCTACCCGAACTCATGTCATTGAACATGACATTGATGTTGGTATGGCTCAACCTGTAAAACAACATCCCTATCGAGTAAACCCTATAAAAAGGAAGTTACTTCAGAAAGAGGTGGATTATTTACTTACTCATAATTTGGCAGAACCAAGTTTTAGTTCTTGGAGCTCTCCTTGCATTCTAGTGAATAAACCTGACAATTCTTACCGATTTTGTACTGATTACAGGAAGCTTAACTCCCTTACAAAACCTGATTGTTTCCCTCTACCCAGAATTGATGACTGTGTCGATCGTGTGGGTTCTGCACAGTTTGTCAGTAAGTTCGATCTCCTAAAAGGGTATTGGCAAGTGCCTTTGACATTCCGTGCTAAGGAACTATCTGCTTTTGTTACACCTGATAGTTTCTTACAGTATACTGTTATGCCTTTCGGAGTTCGAAATGCTCCAGCTACATTTCAGCGGTTAGTTAATCGAGTGTTGTCTGGGTTGACCGGATGTGAAGCTTACCTGGATGATATTGTTTTATACAGTTCTTCTTGGTCTGAACATCTTGCACAAATTGGTAAACTTTTTGAGCGTTTGGTTAAGGCGAATTTAACTGTAAATCTTGCCAAGTGTGAATTTGGCAAGGCTACAGTGACGTATTTGGGGAAGGTGGTTGGCGGAGGATGTGTAAAACCTAACAACGCAAAAGTGGAAGCTATCTGTAATTTTCCCGCTCCCACTACTCGACGTGAGTTACGACGTTTTCTTGGGATGGTGGGATACTATAGAGGGTTTTGTAGAAACTTTGCCGATGTAGTTGCCCCTCTAACAGATTTATTGAGTCCTAAGAGGCCATTCGAATGGTCACAGCAGTGTCAATGTGCCTTCGATAATGCTAAATCCCTTCTGGCAAATGCTCCCGTGTTGATGGCACCAAATTTTGAAAAACCGTTCTTGCTTGCAATTGATGCTAGTGCCTGTGGTGCTGGCGCGGTCCTTTTGCAAGAAGATGCCCAAGGAATCGAACATCCGGTTAGCTATTTTTCGAAAAATTTAATCGTTACCAACAAGCATATTCTACGGTTGAAAAAGAGGCTTTAGCCCTGGTTTTAGCCATTCAACATTTTGAGGTTTACCTAAGTTCATTCTGTGGTCCTATCGTTGTTTATACCGACCATAACCCCTTGACTTTTTTAAATCAAATGCGTGGTAAGAATCAACGAATCATGAGATGGAGCCTTATTTTACAGCCTTTCCACTTACACCTTAAACATATTCGTGGTAAAGACAATGTAGTTGCTGATGCTCTGTCACGGCTGTAAGATATCCCAGTGGTGTTTGGTATATCTTCTTTTCCTCTCTCCTTTAGTAGTGTGTTTTTTTTTTTTGTTTTGTTTTTTTTTTTTTTTGTTTTTGTTTTTTTTTGTTTTTCCCCTTTGTTCTCAATCTCCCTCTTTTTCTCTCTAGTTTTCCTCTCTGATATCCTAGGGCCCAGGAGTCTGAGAGTGAGGTGGAGTGGGATTTATGGAGATGAGTATTAATGTTATTCTAAATTACTAAATATTATTATATTTAAATGGTGGTTTTGTTGGTGTATCTTTGTTTTGTCGGTTCTTTAGATAACCTCCTTTTGGAGTGGGAGGTGTGACGACCCTGAAGTTTCTCCAGACCCTCCGGGAAGAGTGTGGCCGTTTCTGATTGGTCTATCCTATGTTAATTGCTAATTGGTAGCATATATCAGGGGGTGCGTGTTAACTGGGATAGACTCGGTGGGGAGGGAGTCTCAGGAGTGGTTTTGGTTCAATATGTAATCTTTTGTTGACTCTCTAACTTTTGTGTTTTCCCTTGTGCATTTCTTATAACATGTAGATTTAGTTTTGGTTGTGGTTATATAAGTTTTTTTTATTTATCCCTAGACTTATGTTTATTATTATTATTACTGACTGTTGTATTGGTTTAATTTAATAAAATAATCTGTATTGATTATATATTTTGGTTTGATCCCTTTTTTATGTTGCGGCCTCAAACGAGCGGGTCGTAACAAATTGCACATCAAGACACTTTTCCCACAAACATAAATGTTTGTTGCTGGAAAACACTGGACATGCAGTAATTTGTTCTGTGAACTTTTTCAGCATTGAATCATGGACATCATCAATATAACGTGTGGAGAGATTCAGACTCCAGTGGGTTTTCTGTATGTGATTCTGCCTGTTCTACTGAATCACACCAATAATCCAAACTGTGAGCAGAGCTGGCACTCAGAGGTGAGTGTGTTTCTCTCCTCAAATTACACCATTATTCACAAACACACACTTGATCTGATGGTGTTTTATTTGTTCAGGATGAACGTCTGATAGTAGATCCATCTGATCCTCAAAGAAAGATTGATCCTGTGATTTCTGTCTCATCTGATCGTCTCGTCACGTCTCATTGTGTGAATCTGAAACATGAGATCCGCTGTGATTCTACTGATGGAGTAAATCAGCTCTATCTCTCTTAACATTTATCCGTTTACATATATAATCCTTCATGAAAATTATAAATGCTGCTCTGATGCTTCCTCCTTTAATTTCAGTTTCACTTTAGTCATGTGACTGCATTCAGAGGTGAGAGAAACACTTCAGTAAAACACATCAGTGTGTCCTGATTGAGATCAAACTCTGTGTTGAACTGAATCTTCTGTGAATCTTCAAGTGAATCATGATGATTGTGTTTGTGTTTTTCAGTGAGGAATCAAACTGCAGCGACTCCAAACTCAGGTGAGTTTCAGCTGATAAACGTCTGATTACACATCTGATTCACACTCAATACACTTTCAATCTTTTCTCTCATATTGACTCATATTTGTGATCATTGTGGTTGTAAAGATCTTCAGAATGAATCATCTCCCCAGCACTCAGGTACAACATTTACAGCTTTAAACCTTTTTCTAATATTGATTAATCATTATAGATCAGCTGATTTGATATTTGATCACTTGTTTAGATCAGCTGTGGCTTCTGGCTGTTTTCATCATCATCATGTTTCTGGCATTTCTCTGTTTCTTGCTGCGTAAAAGGATCTTCAGGTGAGAGTGTGGTCATCAATCACCAATTCAGTTTATATTCAGTTCAATTTACCTTCATTTCACTAAATCACATGTACAGTTAAGATCAGAAACAGATGGATGTTGAGACATTTGCTGAATGTGCTGCATCTATAGGAATGAAGGATGAAAGTCAGATCTGATGATCCTCAAGCAGTGCAGGAATCTGAGCAGTTAAAAGCACCTGAGATTGAGGTCTGAATCAACATCACAGGTCATTCTTCATATCTGCCTACACTAAACAAGGCACAAAGCCGATTTCCAGAACCTTCACCTTCTCGGCCAACCTCCACACCATCTGCTGAAGACATCTGAACCAATCCACAACCTTAAAAACCAAGGCACTTAATGCAAACAATTATTCTTTTCTGTGTTTTATTTTTTGCTCTGACTTGTTTCTTTGATCCAGATTTGAAATGAACCTGTCAATTTGGATAAAAGGGGAACAATGTGCCAGTAACTGCAATGACACTGATTTTTCCATGCCTGACAATAAAAATATAAAAAACATTTGATCCGTCTCTGCAGTTTCTGACACTGTAATGTAGTTTGATGGATGATAATATTCGCTCATTGTCCGGCAGGAGGCGCCAGATCTCAATTATTGGAGATTATTAGCGACAGAATGAATAAAGATCATTGAACAAACTCTAGTAATGCTTCTTTGCTTGTCTCTGCTGTTTTCGTGCTTTATATGGTGTTTCTTGTGTTCAGTGAACTGTGGGTGTGAACACTTAACTGGTCTTTCAGATCAGTTCAGATGAATGTTTCATGCCGACAGTTTTAAGAAATTCAGCTCATTATTTTTACTTTTTAAAAGTATTATAGTTAATATTAATGAAGTTTGACAGAATAGCGACGCACCGGAGTCTTCTACAGATCGAATGACGACGGTGATGATGACGTCACTGCAGCTGAGAGGATCGCGTCGAACCGAAAGTGAAAGTAAAGCTCGACTCGACTCCTGGTGAGATAATATTTTCTGCTTTTCAGTGTTTTATGCACGATTATTGCCTTTTAGATATTGCACAGGCTTTATTGGGTTTTTTTATGTTTTAAATGTATTTGTTTTCTCTTTGTGGGCTCGCTGTGATCAGATTCAGTGAAAATGGCGACGGGACCTGAAACACTTCCTGGTAAGAAACTGTCTGATACACAGTTTAAGTTATAAGAATCTATTAGTTTGGATTGTCTTGTGTGAAGAATTTGTACTGTAGTGTAGCTTCATTTGAGTTCATTGGTTCCTCTGAATATTTTTATCTTTGCCGAATGTTTAAAAACCTATTCCACATTTTCGGTCTCTTTCAGGGTTTTCAGCAATCAGCTGCAGTCCAGATGATCCGAGTGATCCGGATTCTTCTGATGGGCAGAAACGCTTTCTGGAAAAGCAATCTCGAAACACTAAACTAAGAGAAAATGAATTTGATTTGAAATGGACTGGATATAATTAAAGCATGAAGCTGAGATGTGAAGAAGTAACAGGAAGCTCAGAAAAGAGGAAACGGTTACTGAAATACTACAGTGCGCAACGTTCTCGTCTCCTGGACCGCACGCTTTTCTCATCATCGTCATTAAAGTGGACGATTCACTTGGGAAACTAAAACAAAAACATGAAGAAACTCAAAAAAATGAGTTTTTAGAGATCAGAGGATTTGGCTAGTCTGAATTTACACTGCTTGTGTACTGTAGTCGAGATCAAGCGGCGCAGTGACAGCGGCGCCCCCTGTGGTCACACAGTGTGATGCGCGCAGTATCGCAAGAGCGTAAAATCCCGCAGCGCCTCCGGGAGTCTCGACCGGAATCTCCCTCAGTGCGGAATATGCATAAAGTCTGCGCTGCAGGTACGATCCGCAAGAGCAAACAGCATCCTGTCATCAAGGTGCCTGGGTCTCTCACTTATTCTGACCGAGGATTCACTATAAGGTATGCTTTGAAATATACGTTTAATTACGCTGGACCGTGTATCGGTTGTCTATTGATTGACTGATTGATTGATTTGTTTGTTTGTTTATTTATTTATTAGCATGGTTTATAAAGCATAGATAGCTTACAGTCACAAGTACACAACATTTGGTAAAGGTGTCAGCGCCAGGATACATATTAGCAACTTAAGAGGAGAAGAAAGATTGAAATAGATTACAGTTTACCGTAATAAATTGCTAAAATCAGTGTTTGTGTTCCATCGCCGTTCCATTGTGGTCCATTTTTTTGTTTGTTTGTTTTTCTAAAGGGCGATTCATAACTTTCACACAGGCACATGCATAATTGTAAAAACGCACTCAACGTTAAGAATAAATGTTATTCTCGGTCAATATAACAAGATGAAAGAAAGTAATTGTTAGCGAGAGCAGAGCCAATTCATAAAAGAACACTGTATACCGCATATTTTGTATTCATTTATTTAATCGTTTGTGTGTGTGTGTGCACCTGGTATTTATCACGTTATGGGGACAAATGTCCCCACTGTACATTTGTGAGGTCCCCATGAGGAAACAGGCTTATAAATCATGCAGAATGAGTTTTTTTGAGAAAGTAAAAGTGTGCCAGTCTCCTGTGAGGACTAGGTTTATTTTTACGTTTGTATTATAAACCATTTGGAATGAACCCATAAAACATGTAAACCCAACGTGTGTGTATGTGTGTGTGTGTGTGTGTGTGTATGTGTGTGTGCGTGTGTGCGATAGTGAGGGAATATCGAAACCAATCAATGAATCAATCAAAACCTCTTGCGGCTGAGAGTGAGAGATTCAGTCGCGCATTACACAGCTGTCGCATTACACAAAAGAAGAATCTGAGTCAACTCGAGCATTATTGTTATCAATAATTTTTTTTTTGTTATTATCGCCTCAATAGTCTCAAATGCTTTACATTTATTCACTATTAATAACCATAATAATATTTCAATTATGTTTGGTTTTATAAGCTAATTTGTATTATTTGATTATTTGGTGTTTATGTATGTCATAAAAGATGAGAGGAAGGTAAAGCAATGAGTCAAGTATTTTTACCAAACTATTTTGAAATATAATTTAAATAATTATATCCAACACAATTTCAGTCAAAATAGGAAATAATATAAATAAATAAATAAATAAATAAACTATATCTATACCATTACTATAGCATATTCAACATGTATCAGCCTACTTAGCAAAATCTTGATACTGTTGAGAACCAGGAATGTTGGTCTCATGAAGGTCTAAAAGTACAGATGTAGTGAAAAGTTTGAATTGTACCCCAGTATAGCTTATGCATAGCCTAGCATATTACATTCTGCATGATAAAATGTAAAGATTTCACAGTGATCTGATTCTGTAATGTTTTTTTTAGCTTTTTTTTTTTTTTTTTTTGCTTTTTTTTAGTTACGAAAAAACAATACTTAAAACCATGTTTTACTATGTTTATACATGTGAAGATGAGCGGAGAGTATAGAATATTAAGAAATGAGCTAGAGAAAGGTGCATATTAACAGCGTAAACATGAACCATATAATATAAAAAATATTATTAAATTAGTGTATCAGCAATCATAAATCAAAGAAGACAAAAATATATATATTTAGGTGACGTAGCATTACGTTTTCATCAACAGGTTACAAAGTGTGTTGTAGCTATATGGGCGCTTGGTTTTTCCTGTTGTAAAATACATTTGGTCGAAATCTTATTTTATAATGAGATGAAATGTTACTGTATGCACAGGCTGTAGTTTTGGCTATGGACAAGATAGCAAATGCTAGGCCTCTCTCTCCGGTCCCACACGTCTCAGACCTCAAATACATAAAATATGAGCCTTTATAGACAGAGTTTCTTGCGTAAACAAAACACTGTCCTTATTCATACAACAAGATCTTTATTTACCCTTGCAAGATTTGACCAATAGGCACTGATTTATTAAAAAAAAAAACGCCACCAAAAAAGGGCACTTCGGAGTGTACGGAAAAAAGGGCATGTGCTATGCATAGGTTGAGCCCTACCTGTGCACGTGCATATACATACATAAGAAAGCAGTAATCTAACTATACATATAATATAGATAATGGACTATACATACACATAACCTAAGACAGACTGTACAAGTAGGCTACTTTACATAATAATTGTACACAATTTGCAAAAGAGGTATTTAAGGGTAAGAAGCAAATATGATTTGTGGTGCCTTCGCAGTAAACATTTGTTATCTTAAGTCCTTGTAACAGGGCGTGTTTAAAAGTGAAAAAAAGAAAGGGGTTGGTGCTACAGACAGGAAAGAGTGTGTTACTACAGGTAGTTTGTCCAGCCTACTCACCTGTGTGTAGCACACTCAGAATTGCACAAGGTTAAAACTAGATGCATCTGGCTGCCCATGCAGTTTGTAATTAATCAGAATCAGAAGAATCAGAAAGAGCTTCATTACCTGGTGTTTGTTTTGGTGACAGAAGCTCCACAGCACAACAGAATGACAGTGACAAGACACAGATAATAAAAGAATAATAAGTAAAAAGGAAAGAACACTATACAAAAAATGTACAAAATGTACAAAAATATATTTAAAGAATAAAATACACAATATACAAAATGGACAACAGATGGTTTTTGTGTGTACAGGTATGTTTTGTACAAAAGTCTCAGAAAGCATTAGATATGTTCATTTTTGTTTAAGAACCTGAACTGTAAAATCTGAACTGTGTTAACTGGCCTTTTCCAGAAATAGTTAAATGTTTATTGAAAGAAAACACTTGCCATGCCATAATAATATAAGTTGTTGTGATTTAAAACAGATTTTCTTTATATGAGTTGAATCATGTACAACATCAACATGACGTGTGGAGAGATTGAGACTGATGGCAGGTTTAAATACAAACTTCATCCTGATTTACTGAATCACACCAATAATCCAGACTGTGATCAGAGCTGGTATTCACAGGTCAGTGTGTTTCTGTCCTCAAAATACACAATCATTTGGTCAGATACATTAATTCATCCTCTTTTGTTTTATTTGTTCAGGACGGGCGTCTGATAGCAGATCCATCAGATCCTCAGAAACGGATTGATCCTGTGATTTCTGTCTCATCTGATCGTCTCGTCACTTCCTACTGTGTGGATGAACTTCATCATGAGATCATCTGTCATTCTGATGGAGTAAATCCATTTAATCTCTCTCAATATTTATGTTTTAATTATAAATCATTGGTGCTGCAGTTCATCAGGACATTAAACACAAACTCATACAGTAATTAGATTCATGAATGCTATTAATGCTTCTCTAATGCTTTTTTCTTTCTTTTCAGTTGAGATATGACACCACATTCAGAGGTGAGAGACAAACTTCAACTATCAGCATGATGTTTATGATGGACTGATGATCTCTAATTTTAACAGTAAAACACATCAGTCTGTCCTGATTGAGATCAAACTCTGTGTTGAATTTAATCTTCTCTGAAGTGAATCGTGATGAATCTGGATGTGTTTTTCAGCGTTTAATGACTCCATCAGCGGATCGACACAAACTGCAGAATCAAGTGAGTTCAGCTGATGATTGACAGTCCATCAGATAATTTTATTGTGGTGTTGTTTGTATGGATCAGCTGATTTTCTATTGTAAATCCTGTGTAGATCAGTTGTGCTGGATTTCTGCCCCGATCTTTATTGTTTTTCTGGGTTTGATCTGTTTCTTGCTGCGTAAAAGGATCTTCAGGTGAGTCACGAGTCGAGTAATTGTGTGTCATAAAGTCATAAAAAATCAGTAATCAGTAGTCTAAACTACAAAATAGGGATGCACCGATACCAATACTGATGTCGGTATCGACCCGATACTGAGCTCCTGTAGTTGTACTCGTAAAAATGCCCCGATACCAACCGCCGATACCACACAGCATGTGACAAGTAATCAAGCAAATAAACACCTACAACAGAACAGCAGACAGTAGAATGGAGTCATTAGAGATTAAGAATGTCTAGGAAGTATATGTATTCATTTAACATAATGTTAAACATTCAGTATTAACGCCTGTATAGCTGGTGCGAACTGATAAGCAAAGCACGCAGAGTGGATTAAGCGCGGCGGCGGAAGTGTGCGGGATTGTCGAGTTAAGATCCCGCACTGACATCACTGGAAAGTTTGTAGTTCGGTCGGATATGTCAGAAACAAGTAATAAAGCAATGCACACGTTTTTAACGGTAGGGAGAGAGAGAGAGAGAGAGAGAGAGAGCGCACTTCCGTTGCGTGATCTTTATTGATGTTCGCTCACTTAGCACACGCATCATTTGGATTAAAACTAATTCGTGAATATAAAACAGCTAGACTGTCATTCTGCAATAATACGTTGCGCATGTTTTGCTTGCTTCATGAGTGTTTCTGAATTAAATGAGTCGCTTTGGATTATAGCCCAAATAGCAGCATGTTTCAGATGAAAAAAAAAAAAAAAAATGCGACATATATTTCTGAAAATATCAGAGTTAGGAGATTCATAACGAGTGGTTCCCTGCATTATTACAACAAAATGCGTGATTACACTATGGACCGTTGTAGTGGAGCAGTTTAATGCTATTACATTAAAGATGATGTACCAGAGAGAGAGAAAAATCAACAGTGAAAGTAACAAAATACATTTTAATGGGCATAATTAAGTGTAAAAAATACCTAAGGGATATATAGTCAAAGCAAAAAAATTATTCAGACACCAGATATAATATTTTATTTTATTATTATTATTATTATTATTATTATTATTTTTATTTACTAGTGGGTGCAGGACAGTTTATTTGTGTAAGTGAGGATGACAAAATAAAGTAAACTGTGACATCTTATACCCCAAAATTCTGCATACAGTGGATTACCAGTAAAATTGTTAATTTGGGACCAAAAAGTATAAATTCAGGTTTGCAGGAGGCTGTCATTGAGGCTAAGGGTGGCCTGACAAAGTACTGATAGTTGTGTAAATATTGCAACTGTTCGCGCACTGTGCATAAAACAGACTGTCATGGGACTCCTCCTCTTTAGTAACTTCATCATCCGATCCTTCATCTCTGGGTGTGAAATAGCACACGATGTGAAATAACATCGTTTAGGGCACTGACATCACCAAGACTGAGCAGATTGAGACGAGTAAGATCAGTTAAGTGAGCAGCTTCAGTACTTTAGATGGCGTTGTTGGGCTCCGCCATCTCGCGATATTAAAAAAAAATAATAATAATACAACTTTGAGTGCTGTAGTTTACACAGGACTGGCGGAGAATGAGAATTGATATGCCTTTACTAAACATGTTGCGTGCTTTATTTTGATAGATTAATTGTTTTTGTGGTGTTAAGAGAAAGCACCTCAGCAGTGCGTTCTTAACATAAGAGCAACACAGTCATTTCTGCTTGCAGCAATTAATTGCTATTTTGCAAAACATTTTCAGAGATGATAGACAAGATGTAATAGAATAACAATTTAATGAAAAAAAAAAAAAAAAAAAGATATATATTCGACCTATTTTTCGAATTTCCTGAAAACATCCCAGCGCGACATCCAACGAGTTTTCCCAGATCACATCGCATATCCTTTTAGTTTCTGTACCCAATATTATACAAATTGACCGGTAAATTAAAAAATATCGGTACAGGTACTCAGAATCGGCAAGTATCAAAAATAAAAGTATCATATGGGGCGAGTAAAAGTGGTATTGGTGCATCCCTACTATAAAATCTCTGTCAATAAATAGATACTTGGATGAATATAGCAGTATTGAATAATCAGTGTCAATCTGTTGTCAGATGTTTTGAGAGCGTCTGTCAGCGTAAGGATCCCGAAAACAAGTGAGTGAATCAAGCTGAGAGAAAGATTTGTGTTTTATTTTAAATCACATCAACACTAAAGTTTCATTTGAGACTCTATGAATCTGAATATGCTGAAACTAAATCTGTTTCTCTCAGGGATCCTGAACCTGGTGTCCAAATAAAGCTCAGATCCAATCAGTCTGATTTACTGAATCAATCTGAATCTGAGCAGATCAACGGTTCTGTGTCCAGAGGATGAGCTTCATCATCAACATCAGCATCATCTTCATCACCACAGTCATTTACTCAAACTCATGCTCCTCAGGAAAGAGATTTTTGCTTCCTTCTGAGCTTCTCAACTCTTACTTATTCTCATTCATCTGCATCTTTCTTTTAAAACTGTGAATTCCAGCTTTATCTTTCTTCTTTAAAGTTCACTGAATGCATTCCTTTTATACTTGTTTTTTTATTTTATTATTAATTTTTTTATTATTATTATTGTGATGGCTATTAATTTGAGATGATTCTGATTTCCCCTTTTTACCTTATAGTGTTTCTTATAAGTCATTAAAGCATTGTTTTTGTGAGTAAATAAATGGCTTGTAAATAGTTCTTCACATTTGTGCTGTTTCACACAATTTAATAATTCAGGATCCAAAAAAAAAAACAAAAACAAAAACAAAAAAAAATTCAAAAATTCAAAAATAAGCAGAAGCGTGAGGCATTATGTTTGTTCCACATTGCATTTATGCTCTAGTAGAAGACCTGTACTTTTTGTAAGGAAATTTTACGATTTGTGCCAGATTTATTGGTTTTATTGACAGACAAAAATGTGTTATTTTATCACCTTTCCCTTTCATTTTCAATGTGGGGTCCATTTGAACCTCGAATACTATGAACGTGTCTTTTTTTACACACCTTTAGAACAATCAAAATCAAGCCTAGTTTGTTTTATGGGAAGATTTATGGGAAGTTTGCCAACTCTTTTATACGATGTATTTGAAATTAGTTAAATCCAAGGCCCTTAGATTTTGCATATATTTATATTCTTTGGTGGTTTTCGTAATTGTTTTTTTTTCCCTGCCCATTGTGATTCTTTTTCTGAACATCTTTTTCTGTTGGTTCTAAATTTGGTTCATAACACTAATTGGACAAACTGCAGTAACCTGTTAAGAGTGGGAGGGTGGTTCACTTTCAAAGGTTGGGTCTAAGACACTTGACCTGCAATGGTTTTGTGGTTTAAAGCAGCTTCCTTTATTTTCAGCTTTGTATAATGTCTCTATGGGCTTGTGTGTATGTGAGTAACCAGAGATGGATTATGATGCAGCGGTACCCTGGGCACGGTCCGATTAAAGTCTCTAAAATATATTCTCAAATATAAGTAAATACATTTTGCACCTTTAGGAATCATGTTAGTTGATTTATAATGGGCTATGGGAAAAGTAGCTTAATATTAGTGTAATCTATTAATTAGCCTAGGCATAAACCTATCATTTATTTGAACCAGATATTTGTGTCATGTCATAAAATATTTTTATTAATACAACTTTGTATTTAACATACATTTACTATAAACATTGCAAGTTTTTTGTAGAAGACAAAGTACTTTTATATGTATTATACACAGTATGTTATTTGATTTAATAAACACTCTTAAAAATATAGGTGCTTTAAAAGGTTCTTCACAGCGATGCCATAGAAGAACCAATTTTGGTTCCACAAAGAACTGTTCACTCAATGTTTCTTTAAAGAACCGACTCTTACTTTTTATGATCTGAAGAACCTTTTACCACAACAATACTTTTTTTACTTTTTTGGAACAGAAAGGTTCTTCAGATGTTAAAGATTATTTTTTTGGTTTTTTTTTTATTTGGTTCAAAAACATTTTTTGTTATGCTGGTTGAAAGACTCTTCACATGCTGATACACCAGCAAGCACAAGTCCTGTATCTAAAATAGACACACAATCATAAACAATTAATGAGGAAACAAGGAGACAACACTGATGCACCAACATCAGAAATCACAACGTGCTTTGACCAAGAATTTATCACATTTTATTTTAGTAACATTTCTCTATAGTAATTGTCGGGCCTTTACTTTTAATAGAAAGCATATACAATGTATGTATATTGGCCTTAAGCTTGTTAATGAAGTCGGTTTGACTGTCAGTTATTCATTTGACATGTATTCATTTGGCAGGTTATATTGTTAATATGGAGTCAAATATGTTGACTTAGGCCGTTTCTTTGTTTTTATGTGGTAAATATCAGTGCTCTGTCAGTTTCGGATCAAGTGTAAGTTGTGGTTAACTTAGTTTTAATAACCCCTACCCCCACAAAAAACACACTGCTGTGCCTCATATTTTATACCACAGTTTCAACAAAGTTACGCCACTGAAACGAAAATAAGAACTGTCTTTTCATGAGCTCTTCTGCCCTCTGTGATATTGAGTCTGCATATTTCAAGCATAGGGGAACTGGGTGGACTGGGAAATGGGTTAGTTTAGCGTTTTAGATATTTGTGAAGCACTACTCCACATCCAGCAGCTTCAGGACGACTATCTTTCATGCAGCTTTCATCTCCCATCACTTATTATTTTGCCCAAGTGTAATATTCTGTGAGACAACAGAATGTGGAGGCAGAGGAAGGTATTTAAAGTTTCTTTATTTTACAGATGTCGTTTTACAACACGAGCTGGGACCGACTAGGGCAACAACAACTGCGCACTTCTGAACTCCGTACGGATCACTCTCTGTTATATTAGTGTAGACCTCTAGTGGTCATATTCATAATGACATAACACTTAATACTTCACTACAACAAGGATCCACTTAAGGTTTGAAATATGTTTAATACATATGTGTCTTCAATATAAAAATATGTGTTTAACAAAAAAAAAAAAAAAAATAAATCTGTGACCCTTTAATCCAGACAGTGGTGCTCGATATGAAAAACTGCTGTGATAAAATCCTGATTTTATTAGAATATGTGTCAGCTCTATTTTTGTAGCTCATTCATGATTCCTCTCTCTAAATTAAGTAGATGTTTAATGTCCTCTGTGCAAGGTGTACCGAAAAAATGTCTGCTTAAACTATGTGATGTCCTTTATATATATATAATAACATCACATAAATACGTATAAATGTTCATGGAGGAGAAGAAATGTACAATATAAAGTAAAATAACGTGCAACCCTTTTGACTCAATGCTTCAAATTGGACTGAAATCGTTATTTGTCCTTATTTCTTGGAACCCGTTATATTTAGAGGTGAGAGAAACACTTCAGTAAAACACATCAGTGTGTCCTGATTGAGATCAAACTCTGTGTTGAACTGAATCTTCTGTGAATCTTCAAGTGAATCATGATGATTGTGTTTGTGTTTTTCAGTGTCTGATTATTCACTAATAAAACACTGCACATCTGACTCACACGCAATAAACTTTCAATCTTTTCTCTTATATTGACTCATATTTGTGATCATTGATCTCCAAATGTGACTCCAGATCTCCAACATTCAGGTAAAACATTAAGAAAGTGACATCTGTGGTTTTCGTTCCTGATATTATTTTCATAATTTTTGAAAATAAATCAGCTGATTTCATTGGTTCATTTCTTTATTCATTTGTTCAGTTGATCTGCTGATTGTATTTTCTATCTCTTGTACAGATCACTTCTGGTGGCTTTTAGCTGTTTTCATCATTGCTCTTCTCATCATCATCTTGATCTGTTTGATGAAGCGTAAAAGGATCTTCAGGTGAGTCCTGATCAATCTTAAAGAATCATATACTGAATCTATCAGTCTGAATAAACTCTGTGCTGAACGTGATAATATGTAATAATCAGATTCAATCTGTTGTCAGATGTTTTCAGAGGTTAATCTTTCAGCGTGACAGTGATGATTCGGAAAACAGGTGAGTGATTTCTGTGGATGAACAACACTAAGATCATGGGTTTGATTCACACAGAATGAATGAATGAATCAAATGAGCTCTTTGATAGCAGTGAGAGTCATTCAGATAAATGAATAAATGTAATGGAGTGAATCACTTGAACATTGAAGAGGTGAAACAGGCAGATGTTGTTTTAATCTTCACACAGATCTGATGAGAATGAATCTTCATCTGCTGTAAATGAATCTTTGGCTCTGTGAATCTTCATCTGCTGACAGTGATTGTGTTTCTCTCAGGGATCCTGAAGCTGCTGTTCAAATGAAGCTCAGATCTGATGCTCCTGATTCACTGAATCAATCTGAATCCATCTGAAACTTACATATAATTAGCCGGAGTATAGTAATGCATATTTGGCGTGCTGTCCGGGGATGGGCTCCGAGCTCGGGAATGGCCCGAACCCAGAGAACCCCTAGATGTAGTGAGAACTCGTGTGAGGAGTGAGGAGATGGGGTGGTGGTGGGATGCTGAAAAACCATCAAATGGATAGAGGCAAGTTCAGCTGTCCTTAAATTGTAGCGTTGATTAACTTGAGTGAACTCCTCTTGTGGTAATTAGGCTAGGTATCTGACGCGCTCCTCCCGAACCTTGTTAATAAAACATCATTTCATGAGTTAACGCTTACATATAATTAGCCGGAGTATAGTAATGCATATTTGGCGTGCTGTCCGGGGAAGGGCTCCGAGCTCGGGAATGGCCCGAACCCAGAGAACCCCCAAAAAAGCAATAGAGTGGAGGACAGCCGCCGGACTGAAGACCCCCACAAAATAGGCGCTAAGATCTGGCGGAGGCTGACGATCGAGAAGTCGCCTGGTTGGCAGGCCGGAGGAGCCTACATACTCCCGTTTTGAGGCTACGGATGGGTAGGCCCTGCCGCCTACTGATGTTAGAATGCGTGGTTTGGGGCGCCCAGTCAGGAGGACTCTCGAGACATCCAATGGGAGATCAAGACTCATAGCATCGTTTACAACCGCATCAGGGATCGTTTGAACTGTATTTGGAAGTTCAAAATTGGGGCACCATATCAGTCCATTATATGGAGAAAAATCATGAAACGTTGTCCTCAAAAAACATAATTTCTTTATGATTGAAGACAGAAAGACATGAACATCTTGGATGACAAGGGGGTGAGTACATTATCTGTAAATTGTTGTGAACCCCCAAAAAAGCAATAGAGTGGAGGACAGCCGCCGGACTGAAGACCCCCCCAAAATAGGCGCTAAGATCTGGCGGAGGCTGACGATCGAGAAGTCGCCTGGTTGGCAGGCCGGAGGAGCCTACATACTCCCGTTTTGAGGCTACGGATGGGTAGGCCCTGCCGCCTACTGATGTTAGAATGCGTGGTTTGGGGCGCCCAGTCAGGAGGACTCTCGAGACATCCAATGGGAGATCAAGACTCATAGCATCGGATGGGTGGGCCTCGCTTGTGGGCAGCAAGTATGGAGGTCTGACCGGGAGGGCTCTCACCGGGCAGGCTAGAAGGAAGGAAAGGAACAACCGCCTGGGAGGGCTCTTAAGGCAACTGCTGGGAGATCAAGACTCCAGGCATTGCACCAGGTGGGGGGGAAGAGATGTGGAGTTTGCCCCATCAGGCAAGGAGGGAGGAAAGCAAACCCGCCTGGGAGGGCTCACGTGGCAACTGCTGGGAGATCAAGACTCCAGGCATTGCACCAGGCGGGGGGAAGAGATGTGGAGTTTGGCCTGCCAGGCAAGGACGGACAAAGGCAAACCCGCCTGGGAGCGCTCTCGCAGCGACTGATGGGAGATCAAGACTCAGGGCGTCGCAACAGGCGGGGGAAGAGATGTGGAGTTTGGCCCACCGAGCAGGGAGGGAGAAAGGCAAACCCGCCTGGGAGGGCTCTCGTGGCAACTGATGGGAGATCAAGACTCCGGGCGTGGCACCAGGCGGGGGGGAAGAGACGTGGGAAGATTACTTTACATGGTTTGTCAGCCAATGAGGGTTTGGTGAGCTTCTTTTTATGTGGGACTGGTTAGTTCTGGATTAGCTTTGGAAGGCTTCAGTTGACCATCTTCCTAAGGTTTTGATGTGCTGTTTGGAGAGGCCGTTCTGGGCTGCTGATGTTGCTGCCCCAACGCGAAAAGCGTGGCTGGAGAATTTTCCTGCTGGAATACTTGACGATTGCAGGATGGATTTTAAAGGTTTTTGGAACCAGAAGCGAATGACGGGTTTTTGGTTTCGAGGACAGACTGATAGGGTTGGTCTGGAGAAGGGATGTTGAAGACATAGATGAGATGGCCTCTTTTGGCTTGTCTGTCTTGCTTGTTTGGTTAAAAAGAAATTGTTTCGTTATGGAGTACTGTTAAACCTGAGACAGTGGGGTTGGTATTTGGTTCAAATTTAAAAACCTAGTCCGCCTCTGGAGCCAGCATCTTGAATTTGAGAAGCGTGAGGGTAGGAGAATGAAAACGGCCTTTATTAGTGCACTGCACGGCTGCTGCATTGTCGCAAATGCACTAAGATGCTTTTAGAAGCCCATTCGCTTCCCCACAGGTATGTTGCTAGCAGGAGGGGGAGGGCTGAGGACTGGGGGAGCCCTGCAGATGGGGGGGGCCACAGAGACGTGGACCAGCGAACTTGGTAAAACCCCCTCGAAGCCAGCAGAGGTAGCTGCATCTGTAAATAGTTGGACATTGACGGGAGATGAAACGAGGATGTTATAAAAAAGTGATTCCAGGGTTGAAGGAACATTATCCTCACGTTGTACACACATGAGGGGGTGCGAGATGAAGGGGCAGCCTTGCGTAATGATGCACATGGCGAAATTTAGGTGCCCGAGCCGAGAGAGGAGTTCATGTTGGAACATCTTGGGCTGGCGAGGAGGGTGGAGGAGACGAGGATTATTCTATCAATCTTTTCTTTAGGCAGGGATACCTGATTTTTTTTTTTTTTTTTTTTTTTTTTGTGGAGCGATGGGGATCCTAAGCTTTGCTTTGTGAGGATATGGGCAGCTGGGATTGTGTTGGGAGTTGAAATGATGAGGAAATTGTCTAGAAGTTGAATAAGGTGATTGTTTGATAGGATCCAGCAAATGTCTTCTGATAGCATGTCGAAAATTTTGGGGCTGCTTTGCAACCGCAAATTAGATGGATGGCAAGGTAGAATTTCTCGAGCCATCATTTCCCAAATCCCACTTAGTGACTTGTACTGCGCATTTGCAAATAAAGGTTTGCGGAATGCATAGAAATGCAGCTTGCGTCAAATATGGGGAAGGCTAAATGGATGATTTCGGTGGGATGACTGAATGTGATGGAAAACCAAAGTCCCTTTAAGGCGAGTCATTTCGCTTGGCGGCCATCTTTGAAATGCCTCTCGGGCAGGCAAGTGCAGCTCCTAGATCTTTGAATGGGGAAACGTCACATTTAAAAAAAAAAAAAAAAAAAAAAAACTGTTCATCAAGCTTACAATTAAACTTCATGTTTAAAATCACCAATGAAATCTGAGGACAGCTCCCTCATAAATATTGTTCCTTATGCTCCAATAGCGTTAAAAACCCTTTTTTTTTCTCTCTCTCTCCTCAGGCTAGATGAGCCAGTGCGCATGCGCAGTACTGAGCGCATGTCTCAGAACGCTGACTGTTTCTATAGCAACCGGGTAGGCCGAGGCGTCTTGGGCGACGCGTGGCCGTTCGGGCCGAGCGGCGGCCGCGAGATGGGGCCTGGGGCTCTATGGAGCGAAATACGGGAAAGGCACGGTCCTGGGGCCGGCCAGAGGAGAATCGAAATCGTCTTCAGACGGGGAAGTTTGTCTTTGCGTCAAGGTAGCAAACAGGCGAACCAGATGCTGAAAAACCATCAAATGGATAGAGGCAAGTTCAGATTAAAATTCCTCCACTATATCTGAAAAGCAGAAGAAACCTGGCGTGTGATTGTTTGCAGATTGTATCACCTTGTACCGGAAGGATATGAGGATGGAAATGTTTGTGTGTTCTTCTGACACAAGCAGCAGCACAGTTGTCGTCTGGTGAAGCTGCGGCATGTCACTTCCAGTTTCATGACTGACTCAAACAAGTAAAAAAAAAACATGTCAAACCCACACAGTACTGTTTTTTCCTGTCTAAACTTATGATAGTTTCAGCACAGTTTCATTAAGTGAAATTGCAGGTATTTCACTTCCGTTTTTTATGACTAACTACCACCATTTCAAACCTTCAAAGCCACTGCCATCCCCTGATCTTTTGTCTTCATGCAGATTGTCAGGAGGAGAATCATTCTGCTCTCAGCGACCAAACTCTTCACATCAGATCTGCTAACAGGTATGACATATGTGTTATGTGCTCTAAGAAATACATAGCTAGTATAGGTTTGATGAGCAGCTTTATAAAAGCAGTTCTGAAGTATTTGTAGAAGAGAAGGAGATGTTAAACAAATGCAGTGTACATGTGCAAACGGCATCTTGCATTGGATGATGCTTGATATGTAATGTTTTAGCAATTAATGCAGTAATGTAGGCTTAGAAGAGACTAGGATGAATGTATTTGCTTTACTATGTGAAATTCTGTCATTTTGTATTCTGACACTATTAGAGAACATCTGTTTTCATTTTCATGCATTTAGTTTTAAATCAAATGTATTACAATTTACATTACTTGAACAAAACAATACTGATGTATTATTGTCGTAAGTAGTAGTCAAATAGTTTATTACATCTCTACACTCTTAAAAATAAAGGTGCTTCACGATGCCATAGAAGAACCTTTTTGTCTAAATGGTTCCATAAAGAACCTTTAACATCTGAAGAACCTTTCTGTTTCACAAAAGATTCTTTTTGGTGAAAGAAGGTTCTTGAGATTATAAAAAGGTAAGAAAGAGATGGTTCTTCAAAGAACCTTTGACTGAATGTTTGTTTTTTTTTTTTGGAACCCAGAATGGTTCTTCTATGGCACTGATGTGAAGAACCTTTTAAAGCACCTTCATTTTTAAGAGTGTATAGCAAGAGTGATAAACTATTAATATGTGATCAATCTGATGTTATGCAGTAAGTTATTGTGTTTGTCATTCTTGATGTTTGATCACTGAATGTCAGTGAGTTTTTCTCTCTAGGCAAAGTGAGATTAAAGCAGGAGTTCATCCAAAATGACAATTCTGATATTATTTGAGGTTCCATCTCTTTGTGGTTCATTTCTCAAACTGTCTATGTGTTTCACTTTGATTACTTTTTTTTTTTTTTTTTTTTGTCTGTCTGTGGGCGGTGATGTGTGTTTCTCTCTATGAGTCTGCTATGGGTTCAGTGTTGCTACAACATGACTACATGACTTTAACCACAAATTTTTTGAAGAATGTGTGTAACCAAACAGAAGCTGGTCCCAAAAAATATCAATTTTTTTTTTTTTTTTTTGATACCAAAAATCATTAGGATATTAAGTAAAGATCATGTTCCATGAAGATATTTTGTAAGGTTTTTGCTAAGAACTTCATGTGAACAACTTTAAAGGTGATTTTCTCAGTATTTAGATTTTTTTTTTTTTTTTTTTTTTGCACCCTCAGATTCCAGATTTTCAATTAGTTGTATTTCAGCCAAATTTTGTCCTATCCTAACAAACCATACATCAATGGATGTATAAATCTCAATTTAAAAAAAAATGGTGACTGGTTTTGTGGTTCTGGGTCACATTTATTGTGAGAAAACACTTGTCATGCAATAATAATAAAATGCAGTTCTGTGGTTTAAAATATGATTTTTTTTTCAGCACTGAATGATGCCTAACATCACTGTGACGTGTGGAGAGATTCAGACTGGCGGCGGGTTTGAGTTCAAACTTCCCTCTGATTCACTGAATCAAACACTCAATCCAGACTGTGAGCAGAGCTGGTATTTACAGGTGAGTGTGTTTCTGTCCTCAAACTACACCATTATACACACACACACACACACACACACACACACAACACACACACACACACATGATATGATTCTCATCTGTTTCATTTGATCAGGATGGATTTAAGATAGCAGATCCATCAGATCCTCAAACACTGATTGATCCTGCGACAGTTGTAAAATCTGATCGTCTCTTCACATCTCACTGTGTGAATCTGAATCATGAGATCATCTGTGATTCTATTGGAGTAAAATTGACTTAATCTCTCTTAACATTCATGTGTTTTATATTACTGTATTATAAATGCTGCTCTAATGCTTCTTTCTTTAATTTCAGTCTCATTTCAGTCGTGAGATCATGTTCAGAGGTGAGAGAAACACTTCAGTAAAACACATCAATGTAAAACACATCTGTGAATCTTCAAGTGAATCATGATGATTGTGTTTGTGTTTTTCAGTGAGGAATCAAACTGCAGTGACTCCAAACTCAGGTGAGTTTCAGCTGATAAATGTCTGATTATTCACTAATAAAACACTGCACATCTGATTCACACTCAATACACTTTCAATCTTTAAAATATTGTCTCATATTTGTGATCATTGTGTTTGTAAAGATGTTCTGAATGAAGCAACTCTCCAGCACTCAGGTACAACATTCAGATCTTTAAACCTCTTTCTAATATTAATGAATCATTTTTACTGATCAGCTGATTTGATCTCACATCATTTGTATAGATCTGTTATGGTGGTTTTTGGCTGTTTCCATCATTGTTCTTCTGGTCTTGATGTGTTTCTTTCTGCGTAAAAGGATCTTCAGGTGAGACTGATCTCAGTTCAGTCAGTAAATCTCGAGCTTGTGTCATCAATTACATTTACTATCATTTCAGCTCCAGATTGCAGGATCTCAACCATCTAAAACACACATATAATAATATGTAATAATTCATTTTCAGATGTTTTTTGAAGGCAGTGCCATCTGTCTGTCAGTGTGAGGATTCAGAAAACAGGTGAGTGAATCAAACTGAGAGAAAGTCAGTCCTGAAGTGAGTTTGACTGAATCACATGATCATTTGTGAAACAGACGGATGATGAGTCATTGAATTTTTTTCAGTTTAGACTCTATGAATGAAGCTTGAAAATGATGTTTCTAGGGATCCTGAATCTGATGAAGGACAAATCTGATCATCCTCATTCACATTTAACATCTCCACCTCCATCATCATCACCACGGCTGATTTGCTCAAACTCAAGGCTCCTCAGGAGAGGCTTTTTTGATGTTTTGCTTCATACTGAACTTCTCAGCTCTCATTCCTGCATCTGTCTCTCTTGTCAGTGCAGTTAAATCTTATAGACGTGATTTGAAACCCTGTTTCTGCTGTCATTAAAGCTTCATTTCTGTAAAACTGTTTTGAAGCAATATGTATTGTGTAAGTAATACAAATACACACCTGATTCCTCTGTCTCCTTATTTCTTCACATTCACAGTGTTTTAAATAATGTATTCATTCAGAGTGAATTTTTTTATTTATTTATTTATTTTTAATTTTCTAAATTTTTAATAAATAAGAATTAGGCTTAAATGGGCTGTGCGTCAAATCCGCTTCAGCTACTGCCACCTAATGAATACCATACCTGAATGTGCAGGAATTGGAGGTGTCGGCTGGCAACACTGGGTTGTGACTGAAGATGGACGGAAATTATCAGACATTTAAATTGATATTGAGTAAAGTTGCACTTTAATATATTTCTATAGTTTGCATCCACAAAGCTGCAAACTATAGAAATATATTGCATCCAGGCATTTTGAGCAGTAGGTTGAAATATAAAGTAGCCTATTTAAGTTTGCACTTTTGTGCTTTTACTTTAAGTATTATTTAAAAGGAGTACTGATTAGTGGAGTAATACTGAGTGTCTGCACTTTTACTGGAGTATTTGATTTGTGAAATTCATCCATCACTGACTTGTAATTGTTTTATATCTGTGTGAGAATGAGAGATGGACGAGCATTGATAGTCTGACCTGAGATCAGAGCTGTTAAACTCGTTAATGATTATTAGGAATCAAACTGATATCCGAGTGAATTTGGTTCAGTTCTCAATGTGAGAATCAAATAGTTGGTAATAGGTGAATGACTCTGAAACAGCTTTAGTTTGAGCTGGACTGAGGTTTGACACTCAGGTATGGTCACGATTATTAATGTCCATTGTGACTGACGATAGTTTTTTCACAATTGACTCCATGTTGGAGCCATTATTTTGAGTTGTCACTTTTGTTTTTGGCACTAGAGGGCGTATGAGTATTTCAGTGTGTTTAAGTAGGCTAGGGCATTCAGTAGTTACAGGTGCGCAATAAAAAGTCAAACAAACCTTTTGACAGTTTCGTGACAGTTTTTTTTTTTTTTTTTTTTTTTTTGTCTTGAATTTAAATATTTTGTTTGTAACAAGAAAGACGAAGTTCAGATTGTTAATTTATTTTTATTCAAGACAGAAGCACGCGTCAAAACTAGACTCTTAAACCATATGCGTCTCTACAAATCTAAGTCAAAAGGTTTGACCGAAGCAGCCTGGGAGCGGAGGATGAGTTTTATCGGCGTCGGCCACTGAAGAGGATCAAATTGAACAAACACAGGAAAAGCCAGCTGATCTGAGGACGGATGTGCTCATTCTTCGCCATGTCGTCTGTTGGATTCATTGTGGATTATCGGACAGTTTTGTTTGTTGGATTTGCTGTGGATTATTGCTTTGATCGATCGCGGACTTCAAGGGTCTACAAAGCCGCAGGTGTGTAAAAAGGAAACAGCGCGTGTGAACGCCAGTGTCTTCAATCTGCAGAGTATCGGGAACTGAGGTATGAAAGCGCTTTTACTTGAGCTTGAGTTAAATGGCCATATAAACAGTGTTTACACAAAACAAACAAATGTTGAAATCCAATGTGCATTGTTTAAAAAAAAAAAAAGTTCTTTTGTGTTAAGAACTGTTTTATCTTTTTGAAGTTCCGTTACTCCGGTCCAGCAGGTGGCGGTAAAGCACTTATCAGTTAGTTTGCCAACCACCATTAACACTTAAACCATATTGTAAATAAGATGCAGCAAGCAGTAGACATGGTACAAAAATGGGCTCTAGAGTGGGGCTTTAGGATATCTGTGGAGAAGACTAAAGTTATGTTCTTCACAAGGAAAACCATAAGTCAGGACTTAAAGATCACAATTTGTGGCAAAGAGTTGGAAAGGACAGACCATTTTAAGTATCTTGGTATTTGGTTTGACAAGCGATTAACGTGGGCAATGCATATCCAAAAAATGATAGAGAAATGTAAAAAAGTGTTGAATGTAATGCGATGTTTGCGAGGTGTAGAGTAGGGTGCAAATAGGCCTGCTTTGAAATCCATCTATACAGGTTTAATACGATCAATATTTGATTATGGGTGTATTGTGTATAGATCTGCTACTAAAACAGTACTGAAGAAACTAGACATTGTTCAGAATCAAGCATTAAGGTTATGTAGTGGAGCCATGAAAACCACTCCTGTGGCAGCCTTACAGGTGGAACTGGGAGAGATGCCTTTGCATCTCAGACGAGATCAGCTATCTCTGGTCTACTGGGCTAATCTTAAAGGGCATCAAGAGGGTCACATAGGACTGAATTCATTGACAAACTGTCAAGAGAGATGAAACACAAAAATTAAAAGTTTTGGATGGATCATTAAAGAAAAGGCGAGTGAAGTTGAAGTAGACCAACTAGCTGTGTGTCCCACAGTATCCTACCCTGTAGTTCCTTTGTGGATCCTTGAGGTGCCTTCAGTTGATTTTGGCCTCCTGGAGGCAAAGGAGGAAATTTAAGAATTTAGTAAATCTTATATTGAATGGTATATACAAGAGACATATGGGGATAGATCTATTATATTTACAGATGCATCAAAAAGAGAAGACAAGCAAATGGGGGCAGCATTTGTCATCCCAAAACTAAAAATAGCTGTAATGAGAAGGCTAAATAACAACTTAGCTGTTTATACAGCAGAGCTGATTGCTATTCTTTTGGCTCTCTCATGGAGCGAGAGTAATAGGCTTAGGCCAAATAATATAGTTATAGTCTCAGATTCAACTTCAGCATTGTGTAGCATTAAGAACCTACAGTCTTAGTCAAGGCAGGATATTGTACTAGATATAGCTCAATTAATAAGCAATCTGCAGAAGTCAGGAATCAGTGTCACACTTTTGTGGGTTCCAGCTCACAATGGAATTACAGGGAATGAGTTGGCAGATCAGTATGCTAAGAAAGCTACAGAGCGATCTAGTATTGATATGGTAATTAAATACAGTAAGGCTGAAATTAAGAGTATTGTTAAGGATAAACTGAGAGGAAAGTGGCAGAAGTTGTGGGACAGTGAACCAACTGGTTGACACTTTTACAACATTCAAAAGAATGTTCAATTTTAATGAAAAAACATGGTGATGGCACGTGTAGTGATTGCAATACTCAAGAAACAATAGAGCATGTGATAGAATCCTGTAATGAATACCAGTATGAGAGGCAGGAGTTACTTAGGTGCCTTAAAGCTGAGCAAGTACCCTTAAGGCTTAGAGTGTTATTACAGAGACAGTCTGAAGAAGCATGTTATAGTCACCTGTTCTTTTTCCTAAGAGAAACGGGTCTACTAAGGAGAATATAATTGCATTATTATTATTATTATTATTATTATTTATTTTTTTGTTTTTATTATTATTATTATTTTTTAGTATTATTATTTTAGAGAGAGTAAGTAGTCCAGATCCACACTCCTTTTCAGAAGGTGGCGGTAATGCACACCATATGTTGCTTGCCAACCGCCAATTAAACAGAAGAAGAAGAAGAACCATTAACACTTCAGAAGAAGAAGAGAAGAACGTGGTGTTTGCCCATGTTTTGGGTGATGTTTATGAGGTAAAATAAGCAGTGAGTTTTCTAGGAGAGATGATTGGACTTATTTAAAGGTTTAAAAATGGCTGATCAAAATGAGTTTTATGGTTCTGAAGTCGATAAAGATGAGGTCTAAACTCAGAAATCAGAGGTTGAAAAGGTTGAACCTTCTGTGCAAAAACGAGAGGTTAAATTTACTGTAAAAGGGTTAATGGCAAAGCTGGATGTTTTACAGAAAATGAGAAAGTCAAAGTTTGATAAAGCAGCCCAACTCAAATGGACAATTCAAGAATATATGAGTAATAGAGAATGTGACAACGAGGTCAAAGCTGTGTTTGAAAAGTTTAAAATCCACTGCGAGGAAGCACAAGAAGCACAAGAGTCTCTGACTGTTTTATTGCCTGATGAAGAGGATTTCTCAGACCACATTGCTAAAACTGCTCAGTTCTGCAGATGAGCTTTATTTAACATCAGAAAGATCAGGCCCTTTCTTTGAGAACATGCATTACAACTCCTTGTTTAAGCTCTTGTTCTGTCAGGCTGGACTATTGCAATGCTCTCTTGGTCGATCGATCAGAATGGCAGAAAATGTACTGGCGTTTAGTTGAGGAGTCACGACGGGAAGTGCTATGTGGTGCCATTGCTCATCTCTACACAGCAGCTGATGACCAGTATCAGATGGTGGAGATTCCTGAGGAGAAAGAGAGTGAAATTACGGAAGTGATGAGCAAAAGAATCAGCCGTAGAGAAGCTGTTCGACTCGCATTCAGAGCCACAGGGACTCTAGCAAAACAGAAGATGTGTAGAGTTCAGTAAGAGACTCAATAATAATCAGATGCTAAGACTTTGATATATATATTTTTCTCTCTTGTTCTTCATCTGTGAAATTGAATTTGACCTGAAATGAAGATTAAAGATTATTTATTGACATATTTTGCTTATATATGCTTATACTTTGTATGTCAAATGTCATACACTAAAATGTTTTGAAAAGTCTCTGCATACACAACTGCATTACATTCATCTGAGCAGGACTGAATCTATGACAATCAGTGCTGTGCAATCACATGACACTTTGTTAATCTGCTAAATGATCTTTGAATAGTCATTTGATTATATCTGTAATTAGTGTAAATATACCTCAGCAAGGAATGAATGAAAGGAATATTAGAATACTAAATTAATAAAGACTTAAATGGTTAATTTGATTCAGTATTGTTTGCAAATTCAGTGGTTTGGCTGGTAAGAAAATACAGGAACAAACACTTTCAGAAAACTTGCATCAATTCGTCACACGAGTCTCTCTGTCCTCATCTCAGTGTTGGGCAGATCTGTTCACTCGCCCACTGGTTACTGACGTGATTGCACTCATAAAAACTGAGCAGTTTGATTCAGCTTTCATCTCCTATTACTTATCATTTTGGCCAGTCCGCTTAAAGTAGGCTATGAAATATGATTAATACATGTTTTATATAAAAGTATGTTTGAAATGTATTTAATGTATTTATTTATTTATTTTTTTTTAATTCAAATGAATATGAATAAACTGCCAGAGAGTCCTGCTTCATAATCTGTGGCTTTATTGACCACATATGTAGGTCAGGCGGCAGTAGGTAATCACAAACAATTTGTGAAGTCACACATATTGATGAATTGCAAAATAACAAAACTGGTATTGTTAACCAAGATAAACAATGAAAAAAAAAAAAAAAAAAGTGTTCAGCAGCATATAAAGCACTTCAGTCCTTGTATTTTGGGTTAGGGCAAACAGTGCATCCAGACCATCTCACATAAGGACACATGACTCTCAGTTGTCTGTGTGTCTGTGAGGTTACTTGACCTGAGGTTATTTTGAGCAGCACATCAGGTATCTTTGGTATTGGATCATTCACTTTGGTTGGAGAATGGATTACCTGGTGACCATCATCATCATCATCCTGACATGCCAGAGGTTCTTTCCCAAATACATGTCGTCTGTGGTATCTCTTATATTCCTTTCCTCCAGACAGGACAGGGCTGGTTCACTGCAGACTTCCTTCACCATTCCTTTGCTGTCATAACCACGAGGGGTTTGCATCCTCACTACTTGCCCTTTTTGAAAGTGTGCTCAGTTGTTTGTCTTGTCGTGACTCTTATTTTGACACAGTCTTTTCTTTGTCAGTCATGCATGAATCTCTTTGGAGGTCAGAGGAGAACGTTCCAGCACAGAGCTGTGGAGTGGCAGGTTGGTGCGTGTTTGTCTGGACATTAGTCTCTGAGCTGGAGAGACAAGATTAGGATCTCGTGGAACACATCACAGATTTCTCGATTGGACTTTTTCATGAGTTGTTTAGCTCCGCTAGGCTGTTGAATTGAGGGTAGACCAAGGCCATAGTGAAATGTGTTAACTCATTGTTTCCAAATTGCCTATCACTGTCTGTGATGAGGGTTTAAGGTGACCCATTAAAATCACTAGGACACATTTCTCAGTACTTAGGTCATTTTTCCAAAACAAATAATTCACAGTGAGCATAATGTGGGCTAAACTGTGAATCATTTATCATTGCTTTGGCACACAAAGCATTCACTGACAACATCTGTCAAATCACATGAATTCTTTTATCAGGTCGACACAAACTCCACCAAAAAATTGATGTACTATACAAGCTAATTTGCACATTTACACGCCGTTTAAAAAAAGACATTTGTAAAATTTCTACAGAAATATAATATAGAAAGAAATATTCTGAATGTAAAGGATCAAATACTATCAAAGCAGTTGCATGAAGCTGAACATCGTCACAAGTTTTACTGTTTTTCACTTCATTACCATCTGTACGAAAAGGGAAAACTTACAAATAATGTTGTACTGTAATGTAAACATGGACCATGTGACAAACAGTAGAGAGTATCATTCTTGTTTTGTAAAGACATTTCACAAAAGAAAACATTGTATAATGCTCCCTGTTGTAAGTGTTTTTATGTTATTGTATTTTGAGTGATAAAGTGTGTTTTGTTAGAATGAGTTGATTTGAGACACTAATGAAGTGTTTTGTTAGTTTTCACGAGTCCATGTGAGACACGATGCTGTCATCTAGTGGAGTGAAGCAGAAACTTTCACTTCTTTCATCATGCTGGAAATGGAAAATCAAGTGAAACACATTGCATTGTGGGATAAAGTATTCCCATACATGATACTGCTCCTTTTCTGTGAATATAGCAGGTCTTCCAGATGTTCTGTGCATACAGCAAGTTTGCATCATGTGCACATTACATATACTACATACTGCAGCAATAAGAGTAATCAAGGTTTTATTGTCATTTTTCTTGTGCAGAGAGAAAAAACAAAATGCAGTTTCCAAGCATTGAGTGTTTAAATAGTGACTGATAATATGGATGAATGGCTTCTGAATTAAACTGAATGCAAATAACATTATATACTGTATGTGTTATAATGTTTTATCTACATGACAGTGTCATAATGGAGGATCTGAGCTGATATATGAAGGTTTAGATGTTCAGTCTCAGTGTTTCTGATGGGTGACTGAACATTCACTGACATTGTTATCATGAACTGTGATCACTGTGATCTTGAGACTCGAACATTAATCTTCAGATTGTAAAGTTGTAACACTAATTTTTCTCTCTGTTGATCATGAATAAGTCTCAGTTTCATTTGTACTGCTGAAGCTGGTTTACAGCTAGAGTTATAACAGCAAATCACTATTACATGAAAATAAAGAACAAGTGCAATAACAGTGAATATATTTACAGATATTTACAACAGTGTTAATTTTGACAGCAAATTCTGATTTAGTCTTAGTCTTTGGAATAATACACCATTTAGTTTTAGTCCTATTTTAGTCATCTGAAATCTTTTAGTCTTAGTCTAGTTTAGTCGACTAAATATCATAAGAGTCTTAGTTTAGTCTTAAGTCTTTTAGTCTTAGTCTAGTTTTAGTAGACCAAATATTAGCAGATTTTTCTCCATAATTCACGTAATTGTAAGTATATTACAATATATGGAAGCATATAGAGAATACAGGCACATATCTAATTGTTGTAATAAAAAACATTTATTTTATTAAATGTCAAAAACATGAGTCTTTTTCACAAAAATAACCATAAGACCTGCTCTCCCTGAACAACATGCTCCCTGAAAAAGATATGCATTGTCCCTGAATTACATGAAACGCATATGACATTCTAGAGCAAGCTCTGACGTTTCTGTCTGTTCATGAGACATACCGCTGCCCTCGGACCTCGTGCACAAAACGTTAGCGTGTTGCTAACGAGAAAAGTCAACTTAAATTAACCAAAGCTTTGTAACCAAGACTGTGCAACCAAGTATAATGTATAACTAAATATAATGTATAACAAACGTCCTCATAACTTCAAAACCGCGGCTTTTGAAAATGGCTTTGCCAAGATCAACCTGCCCTCAAAAGATTCGCTCTGATTGGATTTCCCCACAAAAGGGTAGTTCTTATTGGATCTCTTCTCCATTTGTCCCGCCCCAACATTTTCCTCTCGTTTTTATTCGTTGACTGAAGTGTCAGTTAAATTTCGTCATCGTCTTCGTCATCATATCTGACTTTTTTAGTTTTTATTTAGTTTTCGTCTGTAAAAAATGTTCGTTGACGAATATTTTTCGTCATAGTCTTCGTCAACGAAATTAACACTGATTTACAAAACTAAGCAAACATGCATTAAATAACGGCCTCAATAACAAATGAAGAATGAAACTGAACTCTTCTCTTAAATCACAGTCAGAAGCTTCTCAAGAGTGTTTTTTTATGATTGTGTAACCACTGAATCCGGCTGATTTTCCTCTGTCGTGTCGCTCCTGCCGTTCTCCTGGTTTTGTTTGTCCAGTAGAGGATTCATCTCCTGAGATTCTGTTGTGTTCAGGTTCTGGTTCTGGTTTGATCCACTGGCTGGAGTTTCATCAGAAGCTGCTGCTGCTGCATTCTGGGTTCACAATAAGACACATTTTAACATGTGTTTTCAACAGCAGTGTTTCTCAGAGCTGCTCCTGGAGTCTCCTCATATAAAACACTCAACAGTTTACAGTACAGCACTGCTGGAAGTGTTTGTGGAAAAGCAGATGATCAGGACGTGTTGTTACAGATATTAAACAGTTGTGTAATGTATGTATCAATATAGTGACAACAGGATAGGAAAATGTATTGCGAGCAAAAAGTGTAGCTTTTTAAATATTCTAACATTAAAGGTGTTTAAAATTGTGTTTTGGTCCATTATGGTTTGGTACAGTATCAGTCGAATGAACTAAAACCGAAAGCACAATATGGCTTCATCTCTACATCAAGTGTTTTTTGAAGCAGCACGTCATTCAGGTGATCAGCTTGTGATCCGCTGTTTTCTGCGGCTCAGAACGGCTCTGTTCACTGTAAATGAATGCAGTGAGCTGGTTTATTGCATGTGCTGTGAGTTCAGCACATGTTTGGGAAAGCAACGACCATAAGTTCTGCTTTATATTTGCGGCAGATAATTACAGCGTTTCATTAGATTTGTAGTGAGACGCTTTTTTGAAAGACTGTTTTCACTGAAGCTGGAGTTTTACATCAAAATAAAAGCTTAAAAGTGCAGTATGAATTGCTGACTTTTTTTTTTTTTAACGTTACTATAGTCCAAATTCTAAATATCTCTCTCAAGTGTAGAAATTAGGAAAAAATTATCATAATTTCCCTGCTTTAGTGTAAAGCAAAAATAATATCCCTTTGAAATTTTAATTTTAATTTATTTTACAGTGCAACTAATTTACAATATATGGTTATTACAGTCATAGGAATAACAATTATATAAAATTATTATTATTAATATTATTATTATTAACTAATTTATTTGGCCTTTAAAACACCAGTGTGCATGAAATTTAGACTGAGACTGTATATTACAAATAAAAAGAGGGTTGAGTCTCCTTTAATGTTCAGGGTTTTTTTTTCTGTCTTAAATTTTCTTAGGATCATGGGTGTGCATTAGATTGAAGAATTTAACTTCAAAACGTACAACATTTTATTTGTTTATCGTATCATGGACTTCATATCACAAAGTTGTCATGTCATGAGATGTTGATATCATTACATCCCAATTATACAGCAATTACAGATTCACTGATCAATTACCTGAACTGGTTTGTGTCAAATAAAGGAAACACACAGAATCTGCAGGACTGAGAAACACTGATCTACAAACATCTCTAACAGTAATTACAGATTAGAGTAACTGACACTAACCTGAGATTCTTGATTCTGTGATCCAGCAGTTCTAGTTTGAAGAGATTTCATTGCCTTCTGTGTTCAGAAAACCAGTTCATTTACACACATCTTCACTAAATGTGTTTCTACTTTTCAGACAGTTGTTTAAAGGTGCAGTCAGTAAAGAACAGCACATTTGACAAATCGAATGTAAATGATGTAGAGTCACATCAGCAGTCAGGAGTAAAATTACAAGAACTGTATTTCAGTAAAACTCAAATGAAGCACAAATTCCCCCAAAACAATACTTGAAAAATAAAGTGTAATTAATTTACACATCTCTCTCTTTATTAGTATAGACTTTGGTTGGTGGAATCAGTTCATCACAGGTGACAAATCAGAAACGTTTAGTTTCATCCAAACTGATGTGTGTCTGTACTAAATACTTCAGTCATACACAACAGAGAAACACAAATTAACCAAGTGCACCTTTAACACACTGCAGGTGAATCACATCTAGTTTCTGATACTAACCTGACATGACTGCAGACATGGTTCGATCCCTGAGGAGGAAAAGAGATTTAGGATTACCATAGTGGAAAATAAATATACTAAAATGTATTTGAAATACATTTATGCCATGATTAGTATACTACAAATATATTTACATATTTATGTAGGTAATGAAAATACCCTGTGATATTTAGTATACTAAACATAAACAAGTTTTCTAAATTGGAACAACTAATTTTGTACTTAATGCACTTTAATTGTGCAGACAGAGATGAAGTTCAACTAAAAATACACTGAAGTATATTTGATTTTGCTGAAGTGAAACTATTGCAAGTAAACTTCAGCTACACTTTAAATATCTTGCATTTAAAGACTGATATTATTTAAAGATCATACAATCCTAGGGATATTAAAACATATTTTAGGCCTAAAAACAACAAATTAACAAATGTGCATTGTGCAAAAAAGAAACACTACAAATAAAGTTGAATTATCATTTTTATATCAGTAAGTCTTGAGCGATTTGTCCGTAATAGATTTGAACTATAGTGAGTATGATATAAATGTACTTTAAATCTATTACTTTTTTACTGGGATATTTAGGTGCAGATCAGACTGTATAATAGACGAGTCCTGGTTTTAATAAAGAAAAATGAAAATAAACCTACAAATATGCAATTTAGATACATGAATGAATTTACTGATGACTGAACAAACAGCATCTGAATCACAATCATTATAAAACAGTAGAAATATCTCTAGGAAATGATAGTAAATACTGAACAAAAAGTAAAACTGATCATTTATTTCCTGATAAATGACACATCATACAAATCATATTTTTAAATGATAATGAAAATCCCTTAAACACATTTGGGAGACACTTGGAGTGAATGTGATGAATGTTGAGGTTTTACTCACATGGTTGAAAAACCATTAAAATCATCAGAAATAAAGTGAAGATGAATTCAGAGGAGAAGACAAAGATCCTCATGTCTCCCGTCACACCTTCACCATTAACTGAGAATGAAAATCAACAACAACAGACACTCATATTCACTCAGATTCACTCATATACACCACACAACAGCATGAAGAGATGATTATAAGCTCATATTATTGCTCCAAATTAATATCTGTGAATGGAAATGAGAATAATCTGATCAGAGTAACTTTGAGATGAAGCTGATTTCTGCCTTATAGTGAGATTTTACCAATCACTCAGTTCACATTCAAATGCTGTATCAGTTTATAATATGCATTTATATATGGATATATGACTGTAATTGTATACTGAAGTGTGTGATGTTGAAGTGTTGATTCACCTGTTTTGAGGATCAGTTCAATCATCAGAGCAACAGAGTTCAGTAAAACAACACCAACTGATCCAAACAAATACACAGCACCAAGACGATAAAGATCTGAAACATCAAATCACACAGTTGAATATTAAAATTAGATTGAATAAAATCACATTAATCAGCACTACAGAGAAAAAACACAACAAATGGACGTATTTGATTTCTTTATAAGTTTGAGTCTTGGTGTGTTTGGAGTTTGATTCAGGAAAGATCTGCTTCATGAAACTAATAAGGCATAATAAAAATAATATTCTGTAGAATAATAAGGCTTTTCATCATTCATTCATTCATTGATAGAAGTTAAATGGTTGATAAAAAGGTAACAACAACACAGTATTCATACACATACACTCATATTTCTCTCTTTTTTTCACACACGTTTGATCTCGATTGAGGAAACATTAGAGTGAAATATCAGCTTGAGACACAAACACACGACGAGCAGAATTTCATGAAAATCACTATTACAACAACTGAATTAAAGGATGGTAAATGCTGAGAACATCTTCAAGAAACAGCTAAAAACACACTTATTTGACTCGAACACATGAACACTATAATTCTTTTCTTCTTTTATCTATGTATGTATGTATTTATTTATTCATAAAAAAATCTTGTTTTATTATTTATTTATAAAAAAACGTGTCCCTTTAACAAATGCAGTCTCTGTTATTTTTGTGTGATTTTCTTGTTTTATGATTTATTTATTTTAAAAATCTTGTTTTATTATTTATTTATTAAAACAAACCTTGTCCCTCTAACAAATGCAGTCTCTATTTTATTTTTGTATAATTTTCTAGTTTTATTTTTATTTATTTATAATAAAAAAAATCATCCCTTTAACAAATGCAGTCTTCATTTGATTTTTAGTATGATTTTATTGTTTTAGTATTTACTTATTTATTTTAAAAATGTGCTTTTATTATTTATCAAGTCAAGTCAAGCTTTATTGTCATTCTGCTACATGTGTGGACATACAGTAGAACGAGATGTCGTGTCTCACAGGACCACGGTGCTACATACTGTTACAGTTCTGTCTGTTTGTTTTATTGGTTTCCCCCATTGTCCCCCCCCATTGATCTGTCTATTTTGGTTTAGTCCTTGTTAACGTCATCCCATTCACCTGTCTTTGTAATCAGCACACCCTTTATAAGTCAGTCTCTGTTCTTAGTGTCTTGTCGGTCTTTATTATTGGATAACGTTTGTTTGTTCTACGTGTGTGGATTATCGCTCTGTGTTCCTGCCTGTTCCAGCTTATGCTACCAGAAGTTTATATTAAATATATTGTTGCTTGTTGTCTCGTCTCTCGTCTCGTTCCATCCAGCATGCAGTAACCAACGTAACAGAAAGACCGACCATATAAACAGAAGATGAGTTGGGCTGAGGAAGCTTTGTGGAGACTGCGGCAGGGCGGTCGTGAGTTGGAACGGTATGTGGAGGAATTCATCGAGCTCTCCCACCAGGTAGGCTGGCACGAAGCTTCTCTCGGCGCTGTGTTTGTTTTGGGGCTGGATGATGAGACAATACGCTGCGATCTTCCCACTTGTAGTTTCCCCTTGATCGAGCTAATCAATCTGATTCTCTATTTAAACGGATCTGATTTTGAAGTAGAAGAAGTTCAGAGTCCGATTAGGTCTCATCTTCCAGTCTCCTCCCAGACACAGCGCAACGCGCCCGCCTGCCCTAAGCCGAGAACCTCCACATACCGTGTCAACGGCTCGAACCGTCAGCCCAGTCCCAAATCCCCAGTCATCCTCCAGAGCTCCACCGCTGTCCTCAGCCCGATGCGGCCGGCCTCATCCCCGCGCTCTAATCCGCCGGCCACCGCCCAGAGCCCTGTCCCTCAGGCCGCTGCCACGCCAGCGTCTGCTCGCAAGATGGCCACCACGCCAGCGTCTGCTCGCAAGATGGCCGCCACGCCAGCGTCTGCTCGCAAGATGGCCGCCACGCCAGAACCTGCTCGCAAGATGGCCGCCACGCCAGAGCCTGCTCGCAAGATGGCCGCCACGCCAGAATCTGCACGTAAGATGGCCTCCGTTCCTGAGCCCCCGGCCAAGATGGCCTCCGTTCCTGAGCCCCCGGCCAAGATGGCCCCCAAGCCTGAGTCCCCAGTCATGAGTGCTGGAATGAACATTATGGACAGGGCAATCCCACTGGAGTTCACTGCTCCTATTATCTCCCCTAATTCTCCTAAGCCTCCGCTGGTTCCGCCCAGCCTCCCTGAGCCTCCGCTGGTTCCGTCCAGCCTCCCTGAGCCTCCGCTGGTTCCGTCCAGCCTCCCTGAGCCTCCGCTGGTTCCGTCCAGCCTTCCTGAGCCTCCGCTGGTTCCGTCCAGCCTTCCTGAGCCTCCGCTGGTTCCGCCCAGCCTCCCTAACCCTCCGCTGGTTCCACCCAGCCTTCCTGAGTCAAGTTGTAGCTGTGTTCCCCGAGTCAAGTCAAGTTGCAGCTACTGAATCAAGTCAAATTGCAGCTGCGTTTCCCGAGGCAAGTCAAGTTTCTGAGTCACGTCAAGTTGCAGCTGCAGCTACTGAGCCAAGTCAAGCCACGGCTGTGGTTCCTGAGTCAAGTCACGTCACGGCTGAGTCAAGTCACGTCACGGCTGAGTCAAGTCACGTCACGGCTGAGTCAAGTCACGTCACGGCTACATCTCCTGAGTCAAATCAAGTTCCTGGTGCTTCTCATAAGCCAAGACAAAGTCCAGCTCGCCCTCCAGAGCCGGAGCTCTGCCCAGCTCGCCCTCCAGAGCCGGAGCTCTGCCCAGCTCGCCCTCCAGAGCCGGAGCTCTGCCCAGCTCGCCCTCCAGAGCCGGAGCTCTGCCCAGCTCGCCCTCCAGAGCCGGAGCTCTGCCCAGCTCGCCCTCCAGAGCCGGCTCCTCCTTCAGCGCGCCTTCCTGAGCCGGCTCCTCCTTCAGCGCGCCCTCCTGAGCCGGCTCCTCCTTCAGCGCGCCCTCCTGAGCCAGCACCTCATCCAGCGCTCCCTAGGGCTGGCAGTACTGTAAATTCCCCCAAGAAAATTTGGGGGGGGATACCCGCCATGGCCACCTGAACTGTCTGTCCGGCCATGGCCTCCTGAACTCCCTGATCCGCCATGGCCACCTGAACTGTTTACCCGGCCATGGCCTCCTGAGCCCCCAGATCCACCATGGCCACCTGAACTGTTTACCCGGCCATGGCCTCCTGAGCCCCCAGACCCGCCATGGCCACCTGAACTGTCTGTCCGGCCATGGCCTCCTGAACTCCCTGATCCGCCATGGCTCCTCCCTCCATCGGCTCCACCGTGGGTCATCATGGCTGCGGTCTGGGTCTCCCTCTGCTTCTCCTGCTCCGGGTCCCTCCTGTTTCCTCCCTGGCTCCTCCCACCTTCGTCGCCCCCTTGGACTCTGTTGACTCTGGTTTTTGTCCCCCTTCCGGGGTTCCGTCCTCCGCCGAAGCCTTCTCCCCCATGGACTCTGGTTTTTCTGTTTTTTTTCGCCTCCTAGTCTGTTTTGTTTTGTTTTCTACGGCACGAGGACGCGCCTATTCGGAGGGGGCGTAATGTTACAGTTCTGTCTGTTTGTTTTATTGGTTTCCCCCATTGTCCCCCCCCCCATTGATCTGTCTATTTTGGTTTAGTCCTTGTTAACGTCATCCCATTCACCTGTCTTTGTAATCAGCACACCCTTTATAAGTCAGTCTCTGTTCTTAGTGTCTTGTCGGTCTTTATTATTGGATAACGTTTGTTTGTTCTACGTGTGTGGATTATCGCTCTGTGTTCCTGCCTGTTCCAGCTTATGCTACCAGAAGTTTATATTAAATATATTGTTGCTTGTTATCTCGTCTCTCGTCTCGTTCCATCCAGCACGCAGTAACCACGTAACACATACTAGTTAAACACGAATAAGAAAAGCAATTACAGACTTGCACAACGGTTAACCATTTGACTATACATATACTATAACTATAATAAATAGTTGACTACACATACAAGACTGAGACAACAAAAACTTTACATAAGTATTGTACATGATGTTTTATAAAAGAGACATTTTGTGCATTAAATTGTGCAGAAGAGAGATTTTGAGGGAAGCAGCGCATAGTGCAATGCACAAATAAACATATATATATATATATATATATATATATATATATATAAATATATAATAATTTAGGCCCAGCAGGTTTAGTTTGTTGATGTACTGCTGAGGGATTATTGTGTTGAATGCTGAGCTGAAGTCAATGAACAACATTCTAACATAAGATTTTTTCTGTTCCAGGTGAGTGAGAGCTAGGTGGAGAGTGCTGGATATTGCCTCGTCCGTGGAGCGGTTTGGACGGTATGCAAACTGGAATGGGTCCAGCGTGTTTGGGAGACTGGACTTGACGTGATGCATGACTAACCTCTCAAAGCACTTCATCATGATTGGGGTCAGTGCTATGAGACGGTAGTCATTCAGACAGGACACAGGTGACGTCTTTGGAACTGGAATTATGGATGTGGATTTGAGACACGTGGGGACGACTGCCTGGCTCAGCGAGGTGTTGAAGATGTCTGTTAGGACATCCGTCAGCTGTGCAGCACAGTCTCTTAGTACATGGCCAGGAAATGTTGTCAGGGCCCGCAGCGTTTCGTGGGTTTATCCTGGATAGAGTCTTCCTTACGTCGGCTGGAGAAAGACAGAGTACCTGGTCGTTTGGAGATGTGTGGAGTTTCTGTGCAGGAGTGTCGTTCTGTGTCTCAAATCGCGAGTAGAAGTGGTTGAGTGCATCTGGCAGGGATGTGTCATCGTCACTGGCCTGTGGCAGGAGCTTGTAGTCAGTGATGGTCTGAATGGCTTGCCACAGGAACCGAGTGTCTTTACGGTCGCTGAAGTTATTGTTGATTTTCTGAGCATATTGATGTTTTGCCTTCTTGATGCCATGAGACAGATTGGCTCTTGCTGTTTTGAGAGCTGCCTTATCTCCTGATCTGAATGCCTCATCTTTGATTTTTAGCAGCCCATGAACCTCTGCTGTCATCCATGGCTTCTGGTTGGCACGTGTGGTGATGATTTTGGTGACTGTCACATCATCAATGCACTTTTTGATGTAAGCAGTCACAGTTTCAGTGTACTCGTGCAGGTCTGTGTGGTTGTTGTAGGTGGCCGCCTCTCTGAACATGTTCCAGTCTGTGCACTGAAAGCAGTCCTGTAGTGCAGAGGTAGCATTGTCTGGCCATACTGTGATCTGTTTTTGAACCGGTTTGGTAAGTTTGAGAAGTGGTCTGTATGCTGGGATTAGCATAACAGAGATATGGTCGGAGTACCCCAGGTGGGGGTGAGGTTCAGCCCTGTAAGCGTTTTTATTTGTTGTGTAAACCAAGTCCAGAGTGTTTTTCCCCTTGTTGCAAAGTTCACATGTTGGTAGAACTTTGGCAAAACAGACTTTAAGTTTGCGTGATTAAATTCACCAGCAATGATGAAAAAGCCATCGGGGTTATTTGTTTGTTGTTCGCTGATGGTGCTGTACAGCTCACGAAGCGCGTCCTTAGTGTTTGCACTCGGCGGGATGTAAACCGCTGCAATAACAATGGCCATGAACTCCCGCGGCAGATAGAACGGCAGACACTTCATTTTGTTGTTTTATTATTTATTTATTTAAAAAACAAACAAACAAAAACAAATTGTCCCTTTAACAAATGCTGTCTTTATTTTATTTTTGTATGAGTTTCTTGTTTTATGATTTATTTATTAAAAATGCACATGCACTCTTAGTTTTTTTTATTATTATTATTATTATTATTATTATTATTATTATTATTATTTTATTTTCTTGTTTTATTATTTATTTATTTTAAAAAAATGTTTTATTTTTATTTTTAAAAAAACCTTGTTTTTTTGCAGTCTCTATTTTTTTTTTGTATAATTTTCTGTTTTATTTTTATTTATTTTTAATAAAAAAATTCCCTTTAACAAATTTGTCTCTTTTTATTTTTCTGATTTTTCTATTTTTATTTATTTATTTATTTATTTTTTTTAAAAATGTTCATGTTAGTTTATTATTATTAAATTATTAATTATTAAATTTTCTTGTTTTATTATTTATTTACTTGTTTTATTTGTATTTTTTATAATTTATTTGATTTGAAGTGATATTAGTGAGTTACTGATTAATCTAATTGTTCATCATTATTTGTTAGTTGCTTTGGATAAAAGTATGTGTTAAATGACTAAATGGTAAATGTAAATGAAGTAGTAAATCAGTTCTGTATGTTTATAATACTCTGAGATGAAGTGATGAGTGAGTTACTGATTAATCAAAGTTCATCACAAGCAGCTTTTACACAAACTGATGAGGAAAATACAGCATTCTATTCAAAAACACAGCACTAACATAACGTAATTAACATTAAACACATAAGATGTAAACATTAAGTCCTAATGCACATATCTTAAAAGAAAAACAGAAAAGAAAAAGGTTTTCAGTTTATAGTAAGGGAATATACAGTTAACCAGCTAACGGTTTTTAGCATTTCTACAGTCTTTTACTGCTAAAATTCAGATAATATTTTCCAGTGTAGAGTCTGAATCTGTTCAGAGTGAAGAGAATAAACTGGAGTGAAAAATCATCACAGTGTGAAGATGATCAGATCAGATGATTCATACTGTACCCCATGATGACCGAAATGAGCGTGTGAAGTTGATCACTGTCCAGAAAAACTGAAGAAATGCAATCATACAGGCCCATCCAACACGATCTGAACAACAACAAACACATCATCATCATCATCATCATCATCATCTCTTACAAGTGTTCATTAACTGACAAACAGTTCACTTCAGCACAAATATAAGATATACTATAGAAATGTTTCAGTTCCTTATATTTTATTTGATATTTTCATACCCTTTTCATTTTCCAGAGCTGAGATGTAGAAATAGACCATGACAGCACTGACCAGTATCAAGACTGTTAAATACACTGATCTCCTGACAGCAGGTGAACCTGAAAAACACATTTACTATTATTAAAACACTGCAGATCTGTGTTTGACACTGACTCAATAAAAATTATATATATTATATATACTGATCACATTCTGATGAGTTATTAGTGTTTGTATCAGGGATCAGATCATAATTCATTAAACACTTACAGCCCATCCGATGACCACATGTACGATCCCAGTTGTATCTGGTGATTGTGAGAATCACTGGTAAAACTGCAACAATGATGAATGCTGTAAACAGAAGAGTGATTATTATATTAATGATTATATTAATGCAGATACTAAGATTCACTGACAGACACAGCAACACATTCACATTCAATCACATCTATAAATCACTCTATAAATGATGTACTTTATTATATTTATCACTCATCACATTTACAGTGTGTGAGATTCACTTCTGTCTGTAGATGAAAATGGTTTTATAATGTATACAGATAACTATTATATATGCCAATTACCTTATATATTATTTATTACTCATTTAAGTGCTTTATAATTTAAATATCATACAACTGCACTGCCCTTTATTAATATTGGAACAGTAAAGACAAAACTGCCTTGTTTGCTGTGGAAGCAAGAAATCTGAAAATACGATTAAAAGTTGAATGTGACAAAACTACAGAATGCCACATTTTATTATTAGCTGTTTCAACACATAAATGTTTTATCAAATCAAAGGACAGCACTTTTACAGTTTCTGCCTTTAGTTTCTTCTTCAGCTGGTGAAATTCATGTTCAATCAGATTTAAATCTGGAGATTGATTTGGGTATTACAAGACTTTACTTATTATTATTATTATTATTATTATTATTATTATTATTATTTATTATTATTATTATTTTTTTATTTTTTTTTTTGTTTGTTTGTTTGCCCTGATAAAACTCCTTGACTAAACTGTCAGGGTGTTTTGGGTCATTGTCACATGCAGTTCCCTTTTTTCTCCACACTTTTGATTTCCCATCACTTGGATAAAGGTTAATCTTTGTTTCATCTGTCCATAAAACTCTGTTCCAAAACTCACCTGGCTTTTGCAAACTCTAATCTTGCCTTTCTATTTTTGGTGCTGGTCAGGGGTTTGCATTTGCTGTGTTGTAGTTCTGTGTCAAATCTTGTTGGCAATTTACAGACATGCACTTTAGGGTTCATCACTCCAGCTTTTATGATTTGTCTGGCAATTTACTGACATGCCCTTTTTTTCTCTTTCCATCCTTTATTATTGTCTGTTATCAACTAATGGCTGTTTCTTTCCTTTTCAGGACATTCCAGGACATTTGTTTTTGCTATAGCCCTAATGGAGTTCCTCTCATCTTTTACCATCCTAATTGCTTTTTTTCCCCCCTCAAAGTCAGTTCACTCGTCTCCATCCTGGTCTGTGCGTGTCGTCATCAAATCCATGACTCATCGAATTCAAGATAAGGATATACGGTATATATTGTAACTTTGTGACAATATAACTTTATTTTAATAATATATAATATTATATTCCTACTGTCACACCCACTGGAGTCTCATTAGTAGGTAATGACACATGCACTGATCGCTCTGCAGTAAAGCTGACTTTTGTTCTTCAGAGAGCAAGCTGCTGTGTCCACTTACATACCCTGAAATTTACCTCCATTTTTGGAATCAAATGCAGAGTTTATCCACTTACATACCCTTAAACATATCTGGGTATGTCACCAGGGCCATCCCTAAACAGAATTTCATTTAGGGGCCCCTTGGTGCTGCCATCTGTGTTGCTTAAATCATAACAATGTTTTTACACTTCTACGATTTTTAATTGTAACTGTAGCAAACCCACAAGAGTTGTCTGCTGTTAGTTTGCACTTTAACATTCAAAGTAATACAGTACTATACTAGTACTTGTACTAATACTGTAATTCTTACAGTACTAAGTGGCATACTTAACATGCTGTACTGACAAGTAGCTGTATAAACCAGCAGCCAAAACATTTACAGAACAGAATGTTATTATAAACAGCAGCAAGCCATCTGTACATAAAGACAACAACTCTTAATCTATAACTAGCTAATTGAGTTATAATGATACTTAAATAAAAAAAAATATAGCCAGGAAAGTTACTTTTACACAGAAGACAAAATCTTTAATCTAAAACAAGCTAAGTAAAATGTTTATTATATCAGGGTTGCCAACATTGGTTGCCTGGCTGGAGTAAGATACATTATAACACAGAAGACAAAATTTTTTAATCTAAAATTCTAGCTAATGGTAAAATGTTTATTATAAACCTCAGGGTTGCACAACTTTCTCAAAAAAACTTGGATTTATAAGCCTGGCTGGGGACCTACATGAATATGTCCCCACACAAAATTTACTGGTATTACACATTTGGTCCCCACAACACACAAACACACACACACACAAACACACAGCCCTTTACCCACTGTTCGTCTATAGTGTACATTTTAAACACTATGGAAATAATAAGATGATACATATAGATTATTTAATTGTTTAATACTGCATTTCTGTATAATTACCATTGTCGACTAACACAATATATTACCCAAAAAATAAATAAAAATCAAGCTGTCATTTCATATACTCATTTCATGGCCCCAAGCAGCCACTTACGCCTCACGCCGGCTCTGTATGTCACATAACCTGCTTTTTCCAGAATACCCCCTGATCACCTCATGTATTGCATTTAAACAACAGTTCCACGGCACAAGTGTGTAAATAATTCAAGAAAATTATAATATTGCATATTATAAAACAATAAAAGTATTTTTTTGACCTTGCATGCATGTTAGCCTGTTGTTGGGGACTCCCAAAATATGAATCTTTCATAATCCATAATAGGGGCACTTTAAGATTAAAGAGGATGAAAGGGGTCATTTTTATAAATTCAACTATTATTTTCTCTTGTGGACTATATGTAAATGTCTTTTATGTGAAAAATCTTATTCAGGGCAGTACTAAGTAAAAAATAACATGCATTTTGTACAATCCCTCATATTTGACAAAATAATTAACATTTTGCAGATTCTGCAAGGTGCCTTTTGACTTCAGCTGTATTCTAATCTAATCTATTCTATTCTATTTAAAAATTAAAAATGCTGTGTTTACTGTGTTAGACTAACACAGATATGTGTTACATGTTGTATTTTGCAGATTTGTCATTTGACTGCTGAACAGTATCTGTCACTCTCTTGTTGGTTTGATTGCTTCTATTGATCTCAATCTGACACAAGTTGAGACAAGGTTTTCCCTTGTGATGGCTCTCGTTTGATCGTCACGCTGTCCATCTCTTTTTGAGTTTTGTTATAGTTAAAATTCGTTGGTTTATTTTGAGTTCATTCAGATTTATGTTTTTTAGTTTATGTTGTATTTTGCTGATTTGTGATTTGATTGTGCTGTGATTTGATCTCCACTATTTTACCAAGGGCTGTTGGTCAAACTCATGCCTCACACTGTTGAGACAAGGTTTTTCCTATGTCACGTGACCCACACACAGCAACATGTAGAATATCACTTGTATAAAAACACTTAACTTTGGATGTTAATATCCTCATTGTAAATACAAAAATTGAGTGTTTGTTTTAGATGGACATAATTTCTCTCTTAAGAGTTTCTGATAAGCAATTTTGGTTTCTATTAGTTTCATTACTTCACACATCTTATGTCTTTAGTAACAGACAGCTTCCCTGATTCTAAGAAAAAAATATATATATATTCTTATTTATTATGTCTCTTTGTATTGACTTCCTTAATTCCTAGAAGTTAAATATAATAACACCAACAGCCAAATAGGAAGTCGTAACAGTCGCTTTGAATAAAAGCATCTGATCAATCATTAATTGTGAATGTAGAAATGTAAACTCACCTCCTCTGGCAGATCCAAAGGCATAAAACAGAAGGATGAATTGTAGTGAAGGAAGAATATCTAAGCTTATGCCAGCCAGAACACCGAATATAGTACTGATCTGCTGACTTAATTTCGCAATTATTTTATCCAACACTGTATAAGAATAAATAAATAAATAAATAAATAAATAAATAAATAAATAAATAAATAAATAATAATGTTTATTCTGATTTTGAATTAACTGCATAAAAAATAAAAAGAAGTAAACTAACTTCACTAATTCATGTTTTAATTTGGAGAGACAATGCTCACACAGTCATTCACTATCCCCCCTTTGAAAACCATATAAACATATAAATATCACATCATATGGTATACTCTAAAAATCTTCAACACAGAAGAAAAACTCATCATTTACAGACTCATGTCTTAATAAAAGCATTATGAAGACATTATGGTAAAACACAGACACTCAGTTGATCTGCTGTTTGAAAGTAACACATATAAACACACACAAGTGAATGTGAAGAAGCTCAATTCAGTATGAAATATGTGTGTGTGTGTGTAAATAATATATAAATAAATACTGTCATTGATTGTGATTGATTGAATCATGATTTCACAGCACATTCGTCTCACTGACTAATGATGGAAGGAAATACTTACAGAAAATAATGTAAAAGAGGTTGAACAGAATCACAATCACAAAGAGGATGATGATAATGATGACTTCCAATCTGCTGTAATTCGGACTTTTGTCCCAGGCAGATTTAATCATAACTGGAATAAAGGAAGAGATAAAAAAAACAGCAATTACTAAAATAGAAGAACAAGATATAATAAATTCAGATCAAAGGATTTACAAAATCTTCTCATTGAACAGATGCAACATTACGACACATTCACTGAACTGTGAGTTCAGCTGTTCCCGTCTGATCCTGACCCTGTGACCTGTGTGCTAATTATAATGTCTAATGTATGTTTTTTTTTTTTTTAGACTCCTAGCAGGATATTGAGGATATTACATAATTTAAACGTAACTATTGTTCAACTGTTAATGTGCTTTTTGATGTGTTTATGATAATGACCGTTGATGTACCTGAAAAAAAAACAGCTGAAAAAACAACGTATTCTGTCCTAAAACTGTAAGTATCAATCCATGTTTTCATCTTGCCTGTAAAACAAACAAACAAACAAACAAAAAAAAAAACATTAAATAATTACATCCACAATATCATTTACAACACCAAAAGAAAAAAACACAAATACCAATAAAACACTGAATGCTTTTTAATGTAAAATATATTCAGGTATTGACAGATTATTTAGTTCATGTAAAAATCTGTGTATTATAATTCACAAAGTATATTTTCTCTAATAAACTGTGAATAATGAATCACCTGTGAACTCATTCACATACGGAGCCGTCCAGAGCAACATGAGAGGCCTCAGACAATAAAGAGAACAACAAGAGACCGTCTCAAACAGAGACCCTGAAACAAACACCAGATAATAATAACGGCATTAATAAACAACTATTTGAATGATACATTATTGGGAATTGATACGCAATCAGTAATGAAACACTGACCTTCAGAAACACCCCAGACGACAAACGCAAGAAACATCAGAACATTTGGACAGAAAACGAGAAACATCTGAAGACGGAAGACTATGTCTGGAGAGAAAATACAAAAGTACGCTTGTTCAGTTAAAAAGTAAATCACATTTTAATAAATATTTAATAATGATTTAAACGATTAGTATTAGTCATTCAGTTTTATTTAAAACACACATCCCTGTTCTTTATGACAGTTACATTTATAACTTAATGTATCAAACTGAAAACTGTGTTGGAAACACAAATGTAATATTATAAATAACTAATCTACTGATTAAGGATAGAATAGGTATTTTTTTCTTATCTGTTGACTTACCTAGTTGCCTCAGTACCACATTTATCTTGGCTGAAAACTGTTTGCGACCCCTGCTGTGAACTCTACATGTGTATTGTCCCTCATCTTCAGCTCTCAGTTTGTCCAGCTGGAGGGAGAAGTTTCCATCTTTAAGGTGCTCAGTAAAGAAATGAGCTCTATCTTGATATTCCTGCTGTTGTTTCTCTGTTCGACTCTGACCACCTTGATACAGATGAAGCAGATCCTTTAAGTCATTTTTTCTCCATTCCACCTTCAGACGCTTCATTCTAGAGGGTTTATCTTTATAACAGGGCAAAACCATTGAAGATCCCAGATGAACCGGTGTGTGATGAGAATGTTCCACAGTGAATACTGAAAATGAAAAAAGCCCAAAGTTTATTAAGGTTTAAGCACAGAAGGTTCAGGATCTCCCATTATTTTTCTTTTTTCTTTATTTTTTATTTTTTTCTGCCATGAGTTTACAGCAGTGAGAGAGCTGAGGTCTCATCTTCACACTGTCTGACACACATCACACACAAAATTGGATAACATTTCTCAAGTCTCTTGAATCTGATTGGCTAGCTTTGCACAACTTCCAGAAGTAAGGGCACACAGGTATTTTTACTTCAGCACATCTGAGAAAAATGTCATCAAGTGCTTTTGAAGAAGAAATAATTAGGGTGGTTTAAAGTTTTTTTTTTTTAAAGTTGACATCAAATCTTTGAAGGATAATCACAGTTTGTTCAAGGCACTTCACACTTTTTCACATTTGCTAAAACACTAAACCCCATATATAAAACCAAATCCTCAATAGCCTAAAACAATTTGTCAAATAAATCACTCTTTCTGCAATACCTTAAACAAGCAGTTTAGACACTGTTTGCAGATCTCATGCACTCTTTTTGCAAAACTTTTTGCAAACACAATTTGCTCTGTGATGAACTTGTGATGCAAAACCCTAAACACAAGAAAGCAAATGTTAAGCAACACTGCAACACGGCTGTCATCGTTTACACACAATTATTCAAAATTCTTCACACTTGTTTACAAATATTTAAATATACTAAATATAAGCCAGTTATAAGTGCACAGAAGAGAAAAAAAGTTGTTACAGTTTTTTTTTTCAATTGCTAACAAGCATTTACCAATACTTGAAGTACTTTTTCTAAACTCTTAACACAGCATCACACCTACATCACATAATTAGCCAAATTGTTCATTTTCTGGCCAAAACCATATTTTGTTAAATAAATACAAACTCTACATTTCAAAATGCTGAATACCTTTTTCTACATATACCAACTCTATCAAAACACAGCAAACCCCATTAAAAAATGAATCATTCGGTCAAAACATTACCACTAATTTCTATCCAACAGAAACATGTAGTCAATCATTGCACAGTGACTGTCAAAATACTAACAGTTGATGGCTTTACAAAAACTGCATTGATTGTCATGTTTCAGTTCCACCCAAATATAAAGACAATTTTTAAATCTATTGCTGTTTTTTGGTTGTTGTTTTTTTGTTTTGTTTTTTGTTTTTGTTTTTTTGTAATTTGTAATTTTACCCTAAACTGAAACCCATTTTACATTTTTAGATGTTGAATGTGTTCTTTCTTGGCAATATACTATCTAAAACTGAATGAGTCATCATTACTTTATAGGATGTACAATAGAAAAAGATAGGGTCCTCTATGCAGAAATTCGATTGGAACATTGATTGCAATTGCTTTCCAGTGGGTCGGGGTTGGATGTGGATGGTGTCCTATGATAGCTGATGCCAGTGATCAACAGAAATTCCAACATACGTGGCCTTTGGTTACTATGCAAGCTTGTTTCCGTCACAGAAAAAAAAAAAGAAAATACGATAATTGTAACCATTTTTATCTCACAATTCGGACATATATTCTTGGAATTCCAAGTTTACATCTTACAATTCAGACTTAAGCTTTCGTAGGTTCCACATGTGTAAGGGGTAAAAAACAAACATAAAAATGCACAGTCCAGCACACATTCTTACTCCTCTCCCCTACCTCTTCTTCTCCCCTTTTCTGATCCAACTACTCCTCTGCCTCCTACAACTATTTCTCTCCCTCTCCCAGACATTATTTTTTCTCTCCTTGATTCTTTGTGTTGGTCTGCATCTACAAAACCAAATCAAAGAGGTCTTTTTATGTTGATGTAATGGAAAGAGCTTCAACACCTGTTTATTCCTCCAAATGAGAATGGAATCAGCTATTTCTAAAAATTTCATTGATCTGTTACTTAAAAATGCTTGTTAGTTGTTAAAATATTTTATATAGAAATATTTTTCAATACTTTTGAGCTGCTGTTGTTGCAGAAGTAGAAGCTTTATATTGTATTTAAGGTTTGGAACATTAGATATTCATTTCTGACATACTGTGTTTAAATAAATTGCGTTAATTTGCAAATAAGACTAAAAAGATCCATGATTTTGGTTTTGGGTAAGCTTGTAAAAAAGAAAATGTAAGCATTTTAGAAACATGATACTTGATTGCATATTGTGTGAAAACAACACAAATTGTGTTAATGGTATGGTCACAACAGATGGATGTTAATTGTGTTTACAGTTTTGAAAATGTGACTAGAGATTGGACAAAAGGATGTTAGCAACTGAAAAAAACTGTAAATTGCGAGAAAGAAGTCGAGATTAAATGTTGAGATTAAACTCGTTAAATTGCGAGAAAATTCATTCAAAAACTCATTATTTACGATAAAAATCGTACATTTTCGAGAATAAACACACTTGTGTCATGTTCATTCCATCTGGTCGGACAGAATCAAGCAGTGCCTACAGTGGCGGAGTTTTTAGATAAATGCACACAGCTGTATGTGCTATGATCGACTTGGGCTCGAATCTGACTTTTGCAGAACTCGCTTTTCTTCCTTTTTTCATCACATATCACATCGGAAAAGTGGTAATCAACTGCCTAACGAGCGTTTAATAATAAAGTATTAGGCAGCAGTGGGTATCAGGTATACGGCGTATACCCACTTCTTTATCAGTCTAAATCCCCTCTGATGCGCATCACTCAGTAGTGCCCTTCATTAGCCAAAATCATTAGAATCATTAGTCCACCACATCCAGTCATATGTGAATAAATGCAAATATTTGCTAAAACCCAGTACAGTGATGATGCGGTCAGGACCGTGGCGCCAGCTTCCTTTGAAATATGTTTGATGACTGCGCCTGATGCGCCTGCGCCCGCTCCGTCTCGCGCAGTCCAGATTTTAATAAAATAATAATTATTATTGATTACTGATTTGAATCAGTACATAATAACGAAAACAATACCTTACAAATACAAAGAAGCGATCAGCTAATTCTTAAACCAGTAAACCCCTGTAAACGTTTCAGTTCAAGGATCCAGTAAATGAATTCTTTACGGCGTATTTCCATTAGCATGCAGAGCGAAACTGGCGTTTTCAATTCATTCCTATAGAAGCTGAGCGTAAACGCTCTTGAGGTGCATTATGGGATTGAAAGCGGCACGGAGAAAGCGTTGAGAGCGTCTAAGAGCATCGAAAAGGTGGGGCATTCCTGAACTTTATGCAGATTTTGAGCGCAAACGCCGGGCGTCAAAAAAGGCGTTTGAAAAGTAGATTCTGACATATGCTTCCGAGTGTTTGCGGAACTGGTGGATTACTGAGCTGAAGTCACGTGTAATTGAAAAAGTCATGCAAAAGTAAATGCTCTTTGCATGCTTTCATTATATGCTAGTGTTTAATTTGCGAATCACTGTTAAAAGAAGGATATAAAACGCGAAAAGGGTGTAAACATTGTTTTTAGAGGCGTACTCTGCCCTAAATGTCACACGCCCCAAAGCAGTGGCGTTGTAGTGTTGTCGGCGGCACTGAGTGTGGTTTTGACGCTGTAGTGGAAAAACACCGTTAGTATGGCGTTCCGACGGGACCTTCCGACGGGGTCTCACTGAGCACGTTCTCACTCCTAACTCGTCACATATTGACGATCGGCAGGGCCCCTTTGGCGTCACTTCTGGACGCTCAGGGTACCCCTTTAGCGTCATCTTTCAACGTGCAGGGTCCTCCAGTACTTAACATAAGAAACCCTTGGCGTCAATGTGCTGACGCGAAAGGGACGGGGAATTTTATCGTCGTGATTAAATTATATATTGGGTAATAATATTGCTATTATTGCATATATGTTGGGGTGTAATTTTTTTTTTTTTTTCAATGCGAACTGTTAAAACAGTTTAATTATATTTCACTATTTACACACTGAACCCAACCTCTGCCCCTAAACCTAACCATTTGTCTACAAAACACAAGATATAACAGGCTATTACAACTATAAACATAATTTATTCAAAAAGTATTAATATTCCAAGGGTTCCGAAGCAAAACGATTGATTTGTGAGAAGAATAGACGCGATCGCCGTCTCCGTCCGCCGTTCTGTGTTCTGCTGCAGTCTGTGCACGAATTCAAAAAAAATGCCGCCAGAAGAAGCGAGCTTTGGTTGTGAAATACTATTGGCTCTTGGCTGTCTTGTGACCGATTGTGTCATGCTGTTGTGAAATGCCATTGGCTCCTATGTGTCTCGTGACCGATTGGGTCATGCTAATACTCGGGTGTATCTTCTTAAATGAGATGTGAGCGCGTTAACGGAGCGGGATCATTTTCAGTGAATAAAACCTTCTGTTATTCGCATAAAGATATTGTAAGACTTCAGAAGACTCGGAATGCAACATGATACCACCACATTACATGTTTGTAATGTTTTTATACTGCTTGTTTATGGTCAGTTTTTGCAATAAATACCTGTGACTGTACTTATATTTGCCTGTTGCGTGTTTCATATTGTTCAGAAGTGGGTAGGTTTAGGGTAGGGGTGGGGTTAGGTGTTCCAATGAACGTATATATTTATATAAAATAATTTCTATTTTTACAAATGCATGCAAACCATTAAATTAAGACAAACAACTGAAAACAATGGAGGACCCTGCGCGTCGAAAACTGACGCTGAAGGGGTACCCTGGGCGTCAAAAAGCGACGCCAAGGAGTCCTGACCAATCTTCAATATGTGACGGGTTGGGAGCCTCTCACTGAACGTCTTCCCCGTCTTCATATAATAATTTAGACATTACAGAAAAACAATATAATGTATATTAAAATAGAAAACTGATGAATATTGATACAGAAAAAAAAAGATTATTATTATTACTTATTTATTTATTTTTATTTGGACGAGTAAATGACCAAACTTCACTATAAGTAATACCTTCAGATGCAAAGCATTTTCCTCTTAACAATGACAGTTTTACAGTGGAGCTGCATGTGCTGCTGATTGCAACATTGACATTATTACAGTATTGTATGGTGACGAATTGCTGCCACACAAATATTTTTTTCCCACTCAAAAATGCTGTAATAACAAGATGTTTTCTCGTTAAAACATCTTCTTTTCGTATTAAAACAATACTTTTTTTTTCTAGTAATAACGACATATTATGTCATAAAAACAATATTCTCGCTATCGGTCTTTGTCAGTCACGTGCGTTTATTGTGTGTGACGTCACCGAGGCGCCATTTTGAAGGTATCGTTGCATTGAGCAGTGAACTGAAAGTATACAGAGCCGTAAAGTAAAGACCGTTTAAATCATCATAGTGGAGAAACAGAAGCAAATCAAGTAGATATGGGACCGAGATAATCTCAGCAGAAGTTTTAGGAACCGTAACGTATATAATTTGTCATTAACAGTTAACACTGATCCATATTAACGTTACCTGACCGCAAAAAGTTGAGTGCTGCCGGTGTTCAACCTCGTTGGAAATATGACGTGCCCTTGTTTACGGTATAAAAACGTATATTATTTACCTACAAATATATGGGATTATTTTTGTGCCAATAAGAATGAACGTAACTTTATAAAACTGAAGGTAACTTTCCAAGAAACGATCAAAAATATGCCACTGCAAAAGAAGAAAAACACAATGAAAATGAAAAAATGAACTCAGTCGCACAAATTTAACATGCTCTTCAAATATGCTACATTCTTTGTTAATGATTTTCAAAGAATCGTTTTCGCGAATCATTGATTCTGAATGCGTTGCCACAGCTTTCGATTACGCTTCGCAAATTTTCGTTTGCTGTTTTGGAACAAACCTCTCGTGGGGGCGGGCTTAACAGCGATCTACTCTGATTGGCTAATGAGCTTTTGATGGACAGTTGCTCTCTGACCTGGAAGCACGGACGGTGACGTCAGTGGCGCAATACGTCGTGCTTTGTTTATAGAAACTATCAGAACTGTTGCACACTGTACATGAATAAAACTTTTATCGATGTTATTGATTAACATTACTTTAGCAACACGAACTTACTTCAAGCTGCTCTGAGGGACAAGCTGAGGTGGAAGATGATGCTGCTCCGTGTCTCTCCTGGGAGCTCATCTTTAAAAACTAAGAGAGGACCGTAGGTGAAATACTAATAACATTCATACTTAATATAAACAAAGCACGACGTATTGCACACCGCAACAACTTTCCAATATGTGCGCCACTGACGTCACCGTCTGTGCTTCCAAGTCAGATAGCAACTGTCCATCAAAAGCTCATTAGCCAATCAGAGTAGATCGCTGTTAAGCCCGCCCCCACGAGAGGTTTGTGCCAAAACAGCAAACGAAAATTTGCGAAGTTTAAGCGAAAGCTGTGGCAACGCATTCAGAATCCATGATTCGCGAAAACGATTCTTTGAAAATCATTAACAAAGAATGAAGCATATTTGAAGAGCATGTTAATTTCGTGCGACTGAGTTCATTTTTTCATTTTCATTGTGTTTTTCTTCTTTTGCAGTGGCATATTTTTGATCGTTTCTTGGAAAGTTACGTTCAGTTTTATAAAGTTACGTTCATTCTTATTGGCACAAAAATAATCCCATACAAATACACTTATGTTCTGTTTTTGTCTACCATTGATTTGCACACACTTTTACACTGAATGGTTTCTCTGTGAAAATCTCAAAGCAGTCAATCATCACTATACTGTGTCCAAAAGACACCACAAATTAATGAGGGATAATTTTGTGCCTGTAACAGTTGTATAAAACAGTGTTTGCGCAGCCAGATTCAATCTGAGGTGCATGAAGTTAACAGAAGTATTTAAAATGAAGTGAAAATTTTCCTTATGTCTGAAACGAAAATCAGTCAGTTTTCTTCTGTGTACACACAAGTCACATTCAGTTTGTGGCATCGAGTTGTGTCTTGTGAAGTCGACCATCTCCTCCAGCCTTCAGTGTGGAGCTGACCATCTCCTCCAGCCTGATGGGTCATCATCTCAGCTGGCTGCAATGTGTTTATTTTTTTCTTACAGTTTAGTTACCAACCTATATGAAATACAGAAATACATAAAAATTAAAAATATTAAAAATGTATTTTAGTTTGGTATTCAGTTAAGTATTTACTTAGGAATTTCAGTAGTGAAATACAATAAATCTCTACACCCATGCATAAAACGATTGCGTGACATTGCATGGTACATGACGTGTTTAGTGGTGCCCTGGCAACTCCTGGAAACCTGCTTTTCATTCTTAAGGTATTGTTTTCGTTATAATGTACTGTTTCAAATTAGTTAAGCTGACATGCTCTCGTGTATGAACAGGCAGCATCTGTGTGTGGACGGCGCCGGTGTTACGGTTTAACTGGTGACCGTGTTATCTGGTGACCAACTTCCTGGTTCAGGTCCTCCGCACCAGATGTGATGGAACGACAGTGGCAGATTCGCCGATTCTGAAAGCATAAACTGACGTGATATTAAGCTGTCTAATAAACGCACACTTGCTCATTACATGATTTTGCTATTCTTGTAAAGATTACAAATTATTGGTATGATGGCCCGTAGCGGCGGAAATAAAAAAAAAAAACTTGTTTGGCATGGGTTTCGAACAAGCACAAAATACAGTCGCGCTGTGAGACAACATTAACGATCGCATTGAGCTATCGAACTGCGCTGATTCAACTGCGGATTTCGAGATTCAAGTAGGATTTTACTCTCGGCATGATTGTGCAACTGGCTGAATCAATATGCCCGTGTTAACTTGTGACCTGTGTTTACTTGTTATGAAAACTAATATTAAAGCAAAAGTATTTTACATTTCATGGTTTATGATGTTAAAGTACCTTCAACGGAGTCTCAGACAACTGTAAATTTGTGGCTACTGTGGTTTAATTACAAACGCTATCGTTAAAGTATATTTAGGTACTATAGTAAAAACATGGTACATTTTCTTCAGAGACTAGCTGATGTCTCCTTTAATTAATATAAAAACTTGACGTTATTTCCACGTTGTTTTGCCGTTTTTCTCGTAGAAATACTTCGGAAACTTGTGATTTGATTTCTTGATTAAAGTGAATGACATATAACGTTAAATTCTAGTTAAACGCCGCTTAGAAATGTTACTTTATAAACGTGTTAACTTGTTATTTGCGTTCAATAGGTGGTATTTTATTCGATTGTAACAGTATATAAAATATAAGAGCCTTTTCTGCAGTCGAAAAGCTGCAAATTATTGCTGCACTTAACGTGTTACATTGTGGCTTGTGTTCACTAGCAGAATAATTCTGAAAGTATGACATAAACGTTGTTTTCTGTTGGTGAATATATTTAAGTACTCGCAGTCGACATGTAGGCTAAATGATCGTACTGTTTAATCATACGAAAATGAAAAAAAAAATCAATAAAAAAGTCACAATGTAACACGTTAAGTGCAACAATAATTTGCAGCTTTTCGACTGCAGAAAAGGCTCTTATATTTCATATACTGTTACAATCGAATAAAATACCGCCTATTGAACGCAAACAACAAGTTAACACGTTTATAAAGTATCATTTCTAAGCTGCGTTTAACTAGAATTTAACGTTATATGTCATTCACTACAATCATGATATCAAATCACAAGTTTCCGAAGTATTTCTACGAGAAAAGCGGTAAAACAACGTGGAAATAACGTCAAGTTTTTATATTAATTAAAGGAGACATCAGCTAGTCTCTGAAGAAAATGTACCATGTTTTTACTATAGTACCTAAATATACTTTAACGATAGCGTTTGTAATTAAACCACAGTAGCCACAAATTTACAGTTGTCTGAGACTCCGTTGAAGGTACTTTAACATCATAAACCATGAAATGTAAAATACTTTTGCTTTAATATTAGTTTTCATAACAAGTAAACACAGGTCACAAGTTAACACGGGCATATTGATTCAGCCAGTTGCACAATCATGCCGAGAGTAAAATCCTACTTGAATCTCGAAATCCGCAGTTGAATCAGCGCAGTTCGATAGCTCAATGTGATCGTTAATGTTGTCTCACAGCGCGACTGTATTTTGTGCTTGTTCGAAACCCATGCCAAACAAGTTTTTTTTTTTTTATTTCCGCCGCTACGGGCCATCATACCAATAATTTGTAATCTTTACAAGAATAGCAAAATCATGTAATGAGCAAGTGTGCGTTTATTAGACAGCTTAATATCACGTCAGTTTATGCTTTCAGAATCGGCGAATCTGCCACTGTCGTTCCATCACATCTGGTGCGGAGGACCTGAACCAGGAAGTTGGTCACCAGATAACACGGTCACCACCCAGCAAACAGGGGACGTCCCCCGGACGTTACGAACGTCGGTTTAGGTCCGCAGTACGTCCGCTTTGTAACGTTCGCTGGCGGACGTTTGGACGACGTCCGTATTTGGTCCGCTTTATAACGTTCACTGTCGAACGTTTAAGGACGTCCGGATTTGGTCCGCTTTGTAACGTTCGCTGACGGACGTTCTGAGGACGTTCACTTACGTCCGCATTTGGTTCTCTTTTTGACGTTCGCTGACGGACGTTCTGAGGACGTTCACTTACGTCCGCATTTGGTTCTCTTTTTGACGTTCGCTGGCGGACATTCGGAGGACATTCGCCCGAACCAGTTTGCAAACATCCCTGTTTCGTCTCTCATCATTTCCATAACAACACATGAAAAATCCAGTCGCCCATGCTTGGACATTACCTGACACCTTGCAACTCAGAGTTCATTAAATTAAAGACAAGTAATAATAAAAAAAAATAATAAACCCATATTGGATTTTAAAGGATATTTCCTTAAAACAAAATCCCTTTTTTAACTGTGATAATGGAATGAAAAATGGAAAGATTGGCATTATTTTTATTATTATTATTATTATATACTATACTATAAACTATATATTTTAATTTGTGGCAAAATAAATAACTTTAATTTATGCAAAAGAAAAAGTAACTTCTGTAATTATCAAATCACGAGTCTGTTTCAGCATTTCGATATCAAAAACAAGATACACTTCAATAATGTAATTGAACCTAGGCTACAATTAGGCCCTATGTATTCCCCATACATAAATAAAATAAGGTTGAATCCCTGAAGAGTGATGAATGCAGCCAAGGAAAACATGAAGAATAGAAAAGAAAGTGGAAAATAACACAGGTAAGACAAATAAATCAGTTCTTACTTTTTAATATTTACATAGGCTATCAAGCTGTTGGTAAGCTGACAAGACAAGTTATTAAGGAAAATTACTTTTTTTTTTAGTTATTGCATTTAAGACTGTTATGCAGCGCAAAAATAAAAGTGTAAAAGCTAATCAAATGAGCTCGTGATCGAGTGACGTCACTTAGGGTACGAGCATGTATCCATGGCAATGCTGAGTGACAGTTAATGGTCATGGTGATTTCCCCAGATATGGCCTTGAGTTTTCGCTTTTGTCCGGTCGAAAAGGTATTTATACTTTTATACTTGTAGACATTAAGTACCGTAACCACTGCCTATCTCGTAATATTTACATTTTATGAAAAGTTTACCTTTTAAATCGTTTGCTGAGGCTGTCCGTCGTGTAAGACTGCTGGCCGTTAGCCTAAACACTTTTGAAGCTAACGTTAGCACCCATATAGAAATGTGATACATGGCCATATATGAACATATATATATATATATATATATATATCCTGGCGTTAAGGACTTTCAGAGTAAAGATAGTAAAAGATTTAAATCCGGGACATTTGCTCGTGTGTGCACCTGACCCATTTGGAATATTTTTCACAGAGGCCATTTTCTTCCCTCGCGATGCGGAGACAACGGAATAAAGTGTTTCATCTTACGCACAAAATGTGTTTTGTAATATAATATCGTTTTATAATGATATTAATGGGCTGTATGCCGCTAAACTTTTCTCAATATTTTTTTTCTACTCGCGATGCGGAACAGAGAGCTGTGTACTCCTGAACTTCTTCCCAGAGAGATAACGTTATTTCCTTTCGCTGGCAATGCGGGGCAGACAGGGCATAGGAAGCACCGGAAGTAAGTGTTTTACCTCAATTGCGATATGTGTTTTATAAGATGTTATTACTTTATGACGATATTAACGTTACGCAGTGCTTTTATAACAAGGAAACGTAAGAAGTAAGTGTTTTACCTCATTTAACATATATATTTTATAGCTGTATGCTTCTAAACCAACATAAACGTTTCTTACAGATCTCATTTGCATTACAGTAAGTGTTTTATCTCATTTAAAATTTGTATTTTATAACGTCATATGGATTTATAGTGATATTTATGTGCTGTGCTCTCCTGAACTTTTTCTCAGAGAGATATTTTCTTTCAATCACAACACAGAGCAGACAGGAAAGTTAGTTATATCAAGGAAATGCCAAAAGTAACTCTTTTACTTCATTTACATTATGTGTATTATTTCTTCATGATGATATTAATATGCTGTGTGCACCTAAACATTTCTCATAGATATTAATTTCTATGCAGTGCTGACGTGAAGGTCGCTATAACAGTTTCTACAATATTTAAGGTTTCACAACCTTCGTAATTTAGCGTCCTTTTGCGTTGTTGTGCTGTTGGTGATAGTTTAAATCTGAGAATCATAAATAATGCCATCACATGATTTTTAGTCAACCAAACTTAATAATAAAAAAAATCATGTTTAAAAAAAAAATCATGAAATTGTATTATTTGTGTCCTAAGAAGATGGGAATAGCAATGAATTTATTTTCTGATTTCTTGCCCTTTTTAGGATTATTGTGCTTCTAACTTAATTTTCTGCATTTTTTAAGTTGCTTTGATGATGATACATCCCAGGAACCACTTCTGGCCAAATTGGTACAGCCTTGAACTGCAAAATGGCAGAGCTCTGAACTGCATCAGCAAAAAAAAAAAAAAAAAAAAAAAAAAAAAAAAACATTCAGAATTAAAGTAGTTGCCACTTGATTGTTTTACTGTAACTTCAGCCCAAAATAAAAATGTATTATTTAACTGCCATCAAGTTGATCCAAACCTGAATGAGCTTCTTTCGTCTGCTGAACACAAAAAAGGTATTGTGAAGAATGTTTGTAAACAGTTGTTGTCCACTTACTTCCATGATAGGAAAATACTAAAAAAGTAAGTGGAGCCCCAAAACTGTTTGGTTACAAACATTCTTCAGAATATCGTCTTTTTTCAGCAGAAGAAAGAAGCTCATAAAGGTTTGGACCAACATGATGGTAAGTAAATAATTAAATAATTTTCATTTCTGGGGAACTATCCCTTTTAATACATTTTAAATAACTTTTTTAAAAAAGTGTTAATATTATTGTGTTTTGTAGCTGATCAGTTAATTAAAAGTTTTTTAAACATTACCCTTATTCTGTTTTTGCCATTTATATTTTGCCATTAAATTTTTAGTTCAAATATATGTAAATATATTTAACATATATTTAATTTACATATACATTGTTGCCCATATATGAACATGTATTATAAAGACATATGTGTGTGTATTTAGGGAAATATATGTCGCATATTTGAAAGCGGCTATTTTATATATCTGTGTAATCCATACATCGACATATATTATATATGTGTTTTACATATATTGCCATATATCAGATTTTCGTAAAGCTGAAACGATTAAACGTATACAATATTGACAGATATTGAACTTCAATATTGAACAAACAGCGATATGCTGGTGCTTTTGTGTTAAGTGCATTTTTGATAAACGCACATAGAATAGGAACAATGGCCTAAAAATCATAAGAGGTTGGCTATCAATCGGGAAATTCTACGCAGGTGTCATTCGCGCAGATAATGATTCAGTTTGATAGAATATTATGTCATTATGCAAAAACGAAGTCAAGGTTTAAAACCATTGCTGATTTTTGTTCATTTATATTGTTTTAGGTTTCGAACATAAGGGTGGAATCAGACCTGGATAACGAACAACATCTGGAACACACGTCAGACGACAGACAGACACGCACACACACAAAAGAAAAATATTTTAACAAATAAAAATGTATTGTTAATGTACTATTGCTTGTGTGTTTATTCCTTGGGTAGATCAATTTTGTCTGATCTGACTAATGACATGTTTACGTATATTAAAATGACCTGTAGCGAACGTTCGCTATAGGTCCCCACAATGTTTTCATGAACGTCCCGCAATTGTCCGTGGTACGTCCCGTGAACGTCCCCGTTTCGTCCTCCGGACGTTCCGCGAACGTCCCCATTTCGTCCCGCGAACGAACTCGCAACGTCCCCATGACGTCCAAAAAACCCTACACGATGACGTCCAGGGGACGTTCGCAGATGCCATTCGTTGTGGCGACCTTTTTTGTTAGCTGGGCAGTTAAACCGTAACACCGGCGCAACCATTAAACGTATTTACAAGGAATCCGGCGCCAAGTTCCTGACCGCATCACTGTCTTTACTGGGTGTTTTTAGGGAATATTTGCATTTATCCACACTTGTCATTACGCCGTATACCTGCACTACACCACTGAATAGCATTGATAACCCAAAACAACATGTGGATATAACATTAGGTACTAAAGAAAATAGAAAATAAGCACATACTAAAAAAAATCGCTTACTTACCTTTATGAAAATGTCGAGGGCAAATAAGATAATTTTGTGTATCACCGCTGCTGTGCAGGCCATCCGACGCTTCTTGGTTATTTCCGCTGCATGTTGTCTAATATTTCCTTCGAGTAGAAGACCTAAAATATCTTTCCTCGTGGTCAGTTTTTAACTTTTTCTATCGTGTAATTTACCACCGCTGACTTTAACACAACAAATTTTTAAGCAAATCAAAAGAACAATTCTGCTACTACAGAACACCTCGGCTTTGATACCTTACAAATGGCAGCGATACCCAAAATGCAATTCGATTCTCGTGAGTGTGACGTCACCTGACAAAGACCTATAGAAGATGTGATTACATTATGTGAGCGAGCTAAGCGATTGTCCACGCTGCTGTTGCCACAGTTCTGACATAAACGAGGACCTGCAGGAGGGATAATAGAAATACACTGTTTTAAATGTATTTTCATACAGTCTAATGGTTTTTATTGTAGTGGCATGTTTATTAGGATTAATCTCTAATCTGTCTACAATATAATGCTATGCATGGTCAAATCAAAACTGTATTGAATAATCGACCCTGGGCTTGGAACATATGAATTATTATTTATCCATTATTTGAATTATCATTTGCTATTTTAATGACATAAGTTTGATTTAACAACAAATAGAATTACGAAAAAAAGAAAGAAATGACAAACGATTATTATTGTTATTATTATTATTATTATTATTATTTCGTTCTGTTTGAAAAACGGACAAACGAAAATCAAGACTCCACATTTCAACTCTGCCTGTGTTTACTGTCGCATCACGCAGAATATGAGTTAACCTGATGTACCGCTCTGCAAATTAGTCACAATAGCGTTTCTTTATGCTGTTTGGCTGTTGCTATATTTCTTGCAAATGTACATATTATATCGGGTCGGCGGCGCCGGCGCGATCTCTTGCATTTTGATAACAGAGGAAATAAATTTCAATGTCTACCTTATTTTTGTACTTCCACAAAACAACAAAACGTTATAAAACGATGTTGTAAAATAACAGGGTGCGCTGTCCGTTATGTCCGACAGCTTGAAATGTCTACTTAATTAAAACAATCGAAAACAAATTTGTCACTGGTTTCCTCATCTGCAAAAAAGTTCCACACATGACAACTGACCTTTCACAAAAACAAGATGCAAACATGAATGAATATCCAAGGTTATTATGTGTGATGTTAAAAACCATGGGAACATTGAAAGAGAAACCCTGGCTGTAAAAATGTTAATTATCCTCCGGGCTTTCTGCATCTGTTGATACAAATAAATGCTTTTTTGCATCTGTAAAAAAACAAAACAAAACAACAAAAAAAAAAAAAAAAAAAAAAAAAAAAAAAAAAAAAAAACAATTAGGCTAAAAATAAAATAGGTAAAAAATAATAATTATAAAGTGTGCCTTCGACCTTCAAGGTGTAAATGCTTTTAATTCTGTCAGATTGCCTGTCAGTCGAACTTTGGCGAAACTAAACATTACAACTCTAAAATTAAAAAGACGAATATTGTTTATTTTAGTTAAATTAGCCCAAATGTTTATAGCAATGTTTAAAATGCGTTATTTTGTGTTGGTCTAGAGACACCTAGTGGGGAATACATGCTAGAACAACTTGCAGCAGACGTCACGCAGACGTCGTGCGACGTATGTTTTTCCTCTCAAAACGCAACTTAACTATGCAGCAAACATTTTAAATACAGGGTGGGCCATTTATATGGATACATCACACATCAAACTTATTGGGAATTTCACAAGAAAAACAATGGTGTGCTTGGTTTTAACGTAACTTTATTCTTCCATGAGTTATTTACAAGTTTCTGACCACTTATAATGTGCCACAAACAGGACGTTAATATCACCAACCATTCCCATTTTATTAAGGTGTATCCATATAAATGGCCCACCCTGTATATTGAAAAAAAATACTTCAATGTCTTTAAAGCGTCTAAAATTTCTTCTTTTGTTTAAAACTTTCACCAAAATCTAGAAAAGATTAAGTTGTAATTTGCTATGACTAAGCGCAAGATGGGTTAACCAGATCAAGACTCTCTTTGTGTGTGTGTGTGTGTGTTTCTTTTTGAGTAGCCTAAAGAAAACCCCGTACTTCATTATTATTATTACTATTATTATTATTGTATTCGTTCCCTCATTTTGCCAAGTCGTGCACACGACATTACCAAATCGTGACCTGGAGTTATTGAATCAAATCAACGAACGAGTTAGTAAGCTGTGCACACGATTTAGTAAAAGGAGGGAGCGAATTATATTGTGCTCACGATTAATTTTTTTCCTGTCATGTGTGGGGATCCATAAGCCACTTTTATTGTAAAAATATCCACTTTGATTACGGTGCGGTTGTCTTAGAAGTAGGCCTATAGTGTTTATGTCAAGTGAAATGTGAGAAAAATTCATTTTCCCCGGTTGTTATTTTTTAAAATATTAAGCCCGCTCCACTGCACTACCTTTGCGCTCACGGCTCGCGTCTTTTGCAGTGTCTCGGAACACTGCCATTTAGAATGTCCTGTGACGGGCCCCCCAAAGTGCCGGGGCCCCCACGCACCGCGGGGGCTGCGGGGGTGTCCCGTACGCCACTGGTCACGTTCAGTACAGCTGAACAGTATTGTGGCAGAGGCAGACGTCACGTTCGGCAGATGTATTTGCTAATCAAATACATTTGATTAACTGATCATCAGGACGTCTGAGCATAAGCTTTGTCAGTTTGCTGGTCTGGAGCCTTCAGGTGTGTGTTAACACATTGCCAAGGAGGTAAGACATCAGCAATCATCTTAGAGAAGCAAATGTTGCTGCCATCAATGTGAAAAGAGTAATACGGCCATTTCCAAACAATTTGAAGTTTATTCACAAGTGGAAGAGGTTTAAAGGGGTCATCGGATGCTAAGTTCATTTTTTCATGTTGTTTGAACATTAATGTGTGTTGGCAGTGTATGTACAAATCTACACTATAATGATAAAAATCCATGCAGTGGTTTTTAATTAATCTGTAAAAATAATATCCCCTTTTACAAATCGAGCCATTCTCAGATGCCCGTCTGTATGTGGTCACACCGACAGAGGCCACTCCCACAATAGTTGATTGACATGAGCTCTTACCTTAGATCAGCTGTCACAGTCCAGTAACTTTTCATGTTTTGATGCCAGAGCAGGGATGTAAGTTAGACAAGAATATCTCTGATTGAGGTGTTGTGTTGCTGGATGTAATAATGAACATAGTGGTCGTCATTTACTTCGGACATCTGAGCCACTGAAGATGCAGTAGATTACGTTTGTTTGTAAAGGGAATGCGCCTCCCGAGCTACATATATCTGTCTATGTTCATGCAAATCATTCATGATCCAGCTTCACTTACAGCAGAAGTGAGTATAAGTGTTTTTTATGAATCTTTGTGATCGCCTTTCCTAATAACTTGGTAGTTAGGAAGTTTAGCGGCTAAATGTGGCTAATGTAAACAAGACCGTCTTTCCACAGAGAGAAGGGGCAGGGAGAGCAGAGCTCATTTGCATTTAAAGCAACAACCCCTTAGAATGAGACGATTTTTGCAGAGTTGATTTTGGCAAGGTAAAAAGGGTGTTGTTTTACACTACCATTGAGAATTTTTAATCAAAGCATATTAGAGACTTTTCATTAAGACCCTAAATCATCCCATAATCATGTCAACTTGTGGAAAACGGGCATCCGATGACCCCATTAAAACAGACACCTCTCCTTCCAGGAGTGGACGTCCCAGAAAATTCACCCCAAGATCAGACTGTGCAAAGCTCAGAGAAATGGCAGACAACCCAAGAACTACACCTCAGACTCTACAGGCCTCAGTTAACATGTTAAATGATAAAGTTCATGACAATACCAATAGAAAAATATGGGACAAAAATGTCATGTTTGGAAGGTTTGGCAGAAGAAAGCCTCTTCTATCTAAAAAAAAAACATTGCAGCACAGTTTAGGTCTGCAAAGTTGCATCTGAACAAAACACAAGACTTCTAGAATAATGTCTTTTGAACAGACGAGAGCGAAGTGGAGATGTTTGGCCATAATGCACAGTGCCAAGTTTGGTGAAAACCTAAAGAGCATATCAGCACAAACACCTCATACCAAAAGACAAGCATCCTGGAGGAGGGCTGATAATTTTGGGCTTGTTTTGTAGCCACAGGACCTGGGCACCTCACAGTCAATGAGTTGGCCATGAACTCCTCTGTATATCGAAGTATTCTAGAGTCAAAT
>NW_026128506.1:78149-106851 GCF_022985175.1 Labeo rohita
AAGTCTTCATGTGTGATGTGAGAGTCTACAGAGCAGTTCAGAGTGACGTCTTCACCCACAGATGCAGATATGGAGCGACTCGATCCTGATACTCGCAAACGCTCTGAAAGAACAAACATTCAGTAATTAGTTTCTGTAAAATTATAGTAAAAGTGAAAGAACTCATGTGTTCAGTACTGATCAACATCATCAACTTTTATCTCAACCACAGTTTCTCCAGACTCCTGCTGAATGTAAACTTAATGTTAATTATTTTAAGTTCACCTTGCAGTACTCAAGTACATTTCAAGTAGTGTAGCTAGCTACTTTTTCAGAAGGGTAGCTTGAATGTAGGTTAACTACTTTAATTTACAAGTAGCTTGTAAAGCTTGGTAAAACTACAGTTTCAGAGTAGCTTCCCCAACACTGCTAGTTTTAAAGACTTTTTGGCCCACATCCTGACCTGCAGAGGGACACACTTGGCCCAGAGCTGAACTTGAGACATGTGGACAGGCAAAGGGGACATTTATAATAGGGATGGGCATTTCTGATCATTCTTCATTTCGATTAATCCACAGGTTTGAGAAACGAGTACTCGATTAATCGGGGGTGGAGCTTAAGCAAGAGGAGGGGGCGTGTGTGCGTCATAGCGACAATTAAATAATATTAAATTTAAAAAATATATTTTAATTAAAGCCCTGTTAAAAACGTTGTTGATAAAACTATGACAGGATTCAGAAAACAATTAAATTAACACTGTTGGGTTATTAAAAATCACCATCAATATTGGTTAACACAGTAAACATTTAAAGAAGCGTGAGGCATGTAGGTTTTCTACATGACGCATTGTAAATAAAATTAATCATAAAGCCTAGAGACACAATATGTAAATGTTATATTACAAATTGTGTTTATCTACACAAAATGCATGTCAGCTTGAACTACATGCCAACCAGAAAGTAGTGGATGCGCTTCTCCCGTTACAGGGCGCTTTAAAACAACGGCAACTGAAGCCCCGCAGAAAAAAAAGAAAACACAAAGTTATTTTACAGTATTATCCCCATCAATATGTGTCTTATTATTTCTATAAATATTTATATATTTAAAACGATTACCTACCTTTTTCTATGTTTTATACAAAACACACACACACACACACACACACACACATGATACTCTGCTTTTCAGTTATTTTATTCAACTGACATTTTTAACAAAACAATATTTTACTTCAGCAGCATCACAACAGCTGTGGATCAAAAAAGTTTTTTTTTTTTTTTTTTTTTTTTTTTTTTTTGTAAAAGGTTCGCAAAAATAAAGTTTCACCAAGACTTCACCAAACGACTGTTAAGTAGCCCATAGCCTAACGAAAATTAGAAGCTAGCATAATTTGGCTGCGTAAACTTAAAATAAAAATAGCCTGAATATTTTTACCACAGCTATAAAACTTAAAGATTAGGTAAAATAACATTTCTTTCAAAATGATCAATCGGTGAATGTAAATAAAATAAAGCCGGCCTAATTTAACCATGCTGCTTAAACTTAAAACAAAAACAGCCTGAATATTTTACCATGCATGGCTAATAAAACTTAACATAAGGACTACATATTTTTTCATTCAAAAAGATCATTCGGTCTACGTGCTCCGATGAAAGCCGAGTGCGAAGTTTATTTACAATTAGACCGGCGGTGGAAAAAACGCGCTCAGCAGGCACAGAAGTTGCAGGAACAGCCAGGTACCACTGGGCAAGGGTGCTTAGCCTTGCAAATCGAGACTCATTTACTTTCCACCACAATAAAGGATCCTGGTTTAGAGAGATGCATGGCTCCCTGAAGTAGCTTTCGATTTCGGTGTCATGCGGAGAAACATCACTCATGCCGTAGTCCTCGCCGAAAAGAGTGGCGAGCGCCGTTGCTGAGTCGGGCTTACTTTGTATGGGTCTAACAGGTTTTGGTATTGTCTCGCAAAGCTGTTTCAGATTCTCTTTTATTCTCTCCCGAAGCTCTGTCTCAAGAAACTTGAGATGTTTGTGTCTTGGATCCAAAGCCGCTGCAATCAGAGGCAGATACACTTTCTCAGCCATCCTCAGTAACTGCGACTATGCGCTGTTTCAGAGATTCGGCTACGGCATTTTTAAATTCAGACACTCTTGGAGACTCACTCATCTGTGTGTTTAGGTGTCTAGTAATGAGACTGTGTGTGATTGGATACACCATTGAACTGGAAACATATGGGTCTCACTGCACATTGCAGTTGTGGCACACTTCAGAGACTTGAGAACAGGTGTCAGTTCTTCCACAATCTCCCAGTGCTCATCTTTTAGGTCAAGTGTCCTCGCATCTGCAAGTTTTGTAACATTGCGATCTGACAGAACAGCACACACAGCCCACCTCTGTTCCAAAAGGCGTTCAAACATGTCACACACCGAATTCCACCGCGTGCGACAATGCTGAATAAGCTTATGGTCGGGTATATTTTGTTCTTGTTGTTTCTGCCTAAGCGCGGCTGTAGCTACTGTGCTGTGGTGAAAATGTGATACCAAGCGGCTACTTGCAGCGATTACATTTTTTACAGTTGCAACATTGAAGCCCCCATTGATTGCAAGCTGCAGGGTGTGTGCGAAACAGGGCACTGATTCCCAAAGACTTTGATTTGCCAGAACCATGTTAGCAGCGTTGTCATGCACACGTGCCATAACTTTCTCAGAACTTAACAGCCACTTTTCTGTTGCATCTTTTAGGTAGTTGCCAATGTTCACAGCTGTGTGTCTTTCCTCGAAACCTCGCGTCTCTAATACTGCGCTGTGAATTTTCCATTCGTTTATGTAATGACAGGTTAGCGTCATATACGACTCACGCCTGTTTCACACATACTCCGTCTGCAGTCCGTGTGCGTTACGTATGCGGTGCAGAAGCAGGAAGCGGTCATTGTGCTTTCACACAGGACACGTTTGCAGTGCGCTACTGACGCCGGTTCACCTACACATAAATAGCGTAATGTTACAGTCATTACGCTTATATATGATAGTTGCTGAAGCAAGTGTAAGTACACGTAAACATGGCACTTAAGAAATAAAGATTTGAAAACTTACCATTCACACCAATAGCCGAAGAAACGGTTTCCCATGCCCTTTCCTTCGCAATCAAATCTTTGTAGGCTACAACGAATTCTGCGGGTCGTACAGAATTCTGTATTTTTCCACCTCCACAATTAGACGAGTGTCGTCCATGTCACCTTGTTTTGAGTAGTTGTAGTTCCGCCACGTGATGGCTGATGTGATTAAACTCCCCCTCTTCCTCCAACGATATAAAAAGTAATTTTTGTAGGGAAAAAACATATCTGATCGCATTATGGAAGTTTTACAGAAGTACTGTGCTCATTTATGTATTTTCCTTTTTTTATTTCTTTATTTCTTTATTGGATTTATTTTTCTAATTTACTGTGTACAAAGTATCACACATCAATTGTGCGTAAAATATGAATTTATTACAATTTAACGCCAATCCATGTTCATTTTGCCCACAAACAATCTGCTGTTCCGGATTCCAGCACAGCAAAAATAGACTCTGTGCCGAAACGATCGCTGCACTGCTGCAAACGCACCGCATCTGGAACGCACTGCCGGACAGCAACCGCGTGCAGTGTGAACGCTCTGATCCGTTAACATGGGTGCGGAAAAAAATACGCAACGCATACGCACTGCAGACGGAGTATGTGTGAAACAGGCGTTATAGCCACCCGCGCTGGCTTCGACAGACTGTCTTTTAGTGCACAAGCGCATTTTTCGTACAGAGCATCAATCCTTGCAGTGACTGTTTTGCGCGATGGGACAGTATAGTGGGGCTCAACGTAACTCATTAAACGTTTGAAACCTTCACCTTCAACAAAACTAATAGGCAGCAAGTCTTTTGCTGTCATTTCTGCTATTAGCTGCGTCATCTTCTCTGCCCTGCCTGTGTCGCATTTCTGTCTGATGGTGAATTCTCTTATGCTCGTCTGACTGCTGGTTGTGGCACCGGCATCATCTCCTTTTTTTGTGTTTATGTGCAAGATGGTAACGCATCGAACTCGTTGTGGAGTTGTAGACGAGTGTGGCGCTGCACATCTTACACTTGACTGTTTTTTCGTCAAGTATTTCAAAGTGTTGCCAGACATCGCTGCGCGCTTTAGAAGCCATACTCGATCTGCTCTCCAGTCTTGTCTCTAGACCGCAACTTCCCGCAGCCATAACCAATCAAATATAAGACTACCGCCCAAATACCAGCATAACCAATCAGAAAGAATAAAAGTAATTTAATAAAAAAAATGTATTTTTAGAGCCAATCGATCATCGTTTTCATGCTCGATCCTTGCTGATGCGTTCGAGTAATCGATTAATCGAATACTCTTGCACATCCCTAATTTATAATCATAAAACATATTTTGTGTGTGGCTCAGAGAAGGCAGCACCCTTTATTTGAGTCCACACCCCTCTGTCATCTACTATCTCAAACAATGGGTCTCACTCATTAATAATTTATAGATTATTCATATTTATAAGGTAAACACTGGGTGTTTCAGGTAACCAGGAAATATGACCTGATAAAAAGTGTCAAAGTACAAAGTACAACACAGACTGACACACCTCAACATGGCAATAGCTGATATGAGTCTTACCAAACAATGTTAATCAAATGTAAACATATTTGAGCTGGGGAAGAATTTAAACACTGCCTTTCCTTTACTCTCTGCTCCAGCTCATCCACAAAAATATTCTTATTTAACATTTAAGTTGCAAAATGACACACATATTTGTGGCTTTTTATTTTGTTAACTTTGTGCCCGTTTTTCACCAGCAGTAGATTAAACCGAAAAAAAAAGGGGGACAAGCCATCAGATATTGTTAGAATGACAACCACAAATAATATAATAAATAAGCAGGTCCATGGTCAGTTATGATAAATTAATCAGATTTTTAAGATCATGAGCAACATAAATTCAGTCAAATGGTGTCCATAACTTTAACTGACACTGCAAGTTTGCATAGATTTAAACGGGACATAATTGTTGCTTTGACTTCAGAATTAACTTCAGGAGAAAAAAAACAAAAAAAAACAATGTACATACCACCCGATATAACTGGAATTACAGTCATACAAATGAACATAAGCAGGTCCATGTTCAGTTGAGGTTACGATCGATCATCTCTCTGGATGGTCAAAGTGAAAGTAATTTGGTACAATGAAGGCAGTACAATTAAACATGAGGGGCAGTCGTGTATGGAAAAAAAAACAAGAAAGACAACTGTCTTTGAAACAAAAAATCATGTTGAACTGCACTATGAAACAAATAAAGCCATTGCTTGCATTTTAATGCCTTGTATTTTCAGGGCTTGCATTTTTAGGGGCTGAAATTTAACGTTATTTATTTAAGCTGTGAATATTTCAATTCAAAATATTTCACACACATTTTCATAAATAAAAATGTAACAATTTTTATTCACTTTCCAGAATTCACTTCCGTAATAATCAGTCCGTTTAAAAATACGATGTATAATATTCGACAGGCAAATTTCGGTCCAGTTTATTTCACTTTGCAAATTTGTTTCCATCCGGGACCAACAGAAATAGCAGTAGAGCACCGATGCACGATCTCCAGCTGCTGTCAGTCGCTCACCAGCAGGCAATGGCGCCACCAGGGGGTGGCCAGGGGTGGCCTTGGCTCCTGGCCACCCCATTGGCCACCTCACTGGCCAGTATAAATTTTAGTAGCATCAGTTATGCATCATCCCTAATGCACAGCCAGGCAGGCAAGCCGATCTAGACCTTCGATCGCACACAGTAGCCAGCCCTCTCCCCCGCCCCGCCCTTCCGTCCATGCCACTGTTGCGCGCTCAGACAGCAACAGCTCAGCGCGTGCCCGTCGGTCAACAATTTCAAAAGAAGTTAAGAAAGAAGACAAATAAGACTACCGGTAAGTAAATAAGTCAAAAATATTCTTTAGTAAAAGAAGAAGGGGAATTATGTGTCGTGACATGTGCTTTTTAAATTCCAAATGGTTACAGTATACTGTTACAGCAGCTTTTTGATGTGTTTTTGACACGTTTTGACAAGAGTTACCTAGCTAACGTCGTTAGCTGGTGCATGTATATGTTATGTCAATTTTCAGACAATGAAGAGAAAGTCCACAGACATCTCTTCTTATTTTATGTTTCTGTCCTTGCTTTTATTTGTATCTGCCAGTATCTGTTTTTCCCCATTAACTGTTTTGTTTACAATAAATGTACACCTTATGCCAAATATAATTGCAAAATAAGAAGAATTGTTTTGCAACTCAAAATGTTAACTGTACTGTTATTAGTCTATGCACATTATATCATTAGTAACATTAAATATAACACAATAAACCAAAGTATATCAGTAGGAGTTTCCTTAAGTCTTTCTGATAGTTTTCTACAGGCCGGTTTACTACAACAGTAGAATAAAATTCTGAAATTATGGTTTATAGTTTTGGTGTGCCACCCCAAGATTTTAAGTGGCCCCATCTGGCCACCCCTATGAAAAATTTCTGGAGGCGCCACTGATTGTAAGTATATTACAATATATGGAAGCATATAAAGAATACAGGCACATATCTAATTGTTGTAATAAAAAAAAACATTTATTTTGTTAAATGTCAAAAACATGAGTCTTTTTTACAAAAATAACCATAAGACCTGCTCTCCCTGAACAATATACATGCTCCCTGAAAAAGATACGCATTGTCCCTGAATTATATGAAACGCATATGACATTCTAGAGCAAGCTCTGACATTTCTGTCTGTCTGTCTGTTCATGAGACATACCGCTGCCCTCGGACCGCGTGCACAAAACGTTAGCGTGTTGCTAACGAGAAAAGTCAACTTAAATTAACCAAAGCTTTGTAACCAAGACTGTGCAACCAAGTATAATGTATAACTAAATATAATGTATAACAAACGTCCTCATAACTTCAAAACCGCGGCTTTTGAAAATGGCTTTGCCAAGATCAACCTGCCCTCAAAAGATTCGCTCTGATTGGATTTCCCCACAAAAGGGTAGTTCTTATTGGATCTCTTCTCCATTTGTCCCGCCCCAACATTTTCCTCTCGTTTTTATTCGTTGACTGAAGTGTCAGTTAAATTTCGTCATCGTCTTCGTCATCATATCTGTCTTTTTATTTAGTTTTGTTTGTTTATTTAGTTTTGTTTTGTTTAGTCTGTAAAAAATGTTCGTTGACGAATATTTTTCGTCATAGTCTTCGTCAACGAAATTAACACTGATTTACAAAACTAAGCAAACATGCATTAAATAACGGCCTCAATAACAAATGAAGAATGAAACTGAACTCTTCTCTTAAATCACAGTCAGAAGCTTCTCAAGAGTGTTTTTTTTATAATTGTGTAACCACTGAATCCGGCTGATTTTCCTCTGTTGTGTCGCTCCTGCCGTTCTCCTGGTTTTGTTTGTCCAGTAGAGGATTCATCTCCTGAGATTCTGTTGTGTTCAGGTTCTGGTTCTGGTTTGATCCACTGGCTGGAGTTTCATCAGAAGCTGCTGCTGCTGCATTCTGGGTTCACAATAAGACACATTTTATCATGTGTTTTCAACAGCAGTGTTTCTCAGAGCTGCTCCTGGAGTCTCCTCATATAAAACACTCAACAGTTTACAGTACAGCACTGCTGGAAGTGTTTGTGGAAGAGCAGATGATCAGGACGCGTTGTTACAGATATTAAACAGTTGGGATGTAATGATGTATCAATATAGTGACATCAGGATAGAAAAAAGGTATTGCGAGCAAAAAGTGTAGATTTTTAAATATTCTAACATAAAAGGTGTTTAAAGTTGTGTTTTGGTCCATTATGTTTTGGCACAGTATCTGTCAAACAAACTAAAACCGAAAGCACAATATGCCCTAATCTCTTCATCAAGTGTTTTTTGAAGCAGCACTTCATTCAGGTGATCAGCTTGTGATCCGCTGTTTTCCGCGCCTCAGAACGGCTCCGTTCACTGTAAATGAATGTAGTGAACTGGTTTATTGCATGTGCTGTGAGTTTAGCACATGTTTGAGAAAGCAACGACCGTAAGTTCTGCTTTATATTTGCGGCAGATAATTACAGCATTTCATTAGATTTGTAGTGAGACGCTTTTTTGAAAGACTGTTTTCACTGAAGCTGGAGTTTTACATCAAAATAAAAGCTTAAAAGTGCAGTATGAATTGCTGACTTTTTTTTTTTTTTTTTAACGTTACTGTAGTCCAAATTCTAAATATCTCTCTCAAGTGTAGAAATTAGGAAAAAATTATTATAATTTCCCTGCTTTAGTGTAAAGCAAAAATAATATCCCTTTGAAATTTTAATTTTAATTTATTTTACAGTGCAACTAATTTACAATATATGGTTATTACAGTCATAGGAATAACAATTATATAAAATTATTATTATTAATATTATTATTATTAACTAATTTATTTGGCTTTTAAAACACCAGTGTGCATGAAATTTAGACTGAGACTGTATATTACAAATAAAAAGAGGGTTGAGTCTCCTTTAATGTTCAGGTTTTTTTTTTTCTGTCTTAAATTTTCTTAGGATCATGGGTGTGCATTAGATTGAAGAATTTAACTTCAAAATGTACAACATTTTATTTGTTTATCGTATCATGGACTTCATATCACAAAGTTGTCATGTCATGAGATGTTGATATCATTACATCCCAATTATACAGCTATTACAGATTCACTGATCAATTACCTGAACTGGTTTGTGTCAAGGAAACACACAGAATCTGCAGGACTGAGAAACACTGATCTACAAACATCTCTAACAGTGATTACAGATTAGAGTAATGGACACTAACCTGAGATTCCTGATTCTGTGATCCAGCAGCTCTAGTTTGAAGAGACTTCATTGCCTTCTGTGTTCAGAAATAACAGTTCATTTACACACATCTTCACTAAATGTGTTTCTGTTTTTCAGACAGTTGTTTAAAGGTGCAGTCAGTAAAGAATAGCACATTTGACAAATCGAATGTAAATGATGTAGAGCCACATCAGCGGTCAGGAAATGTAATTGAGTAAAATTACAAGAACTGTATTTCAGTAAAACTCAAATGAAGCACAAATTCCCCCAAAACAATGCTTGAAAAATAAAGTGTAATTAATTTACACATCTCTCTCTTTATTAGTATAGACTTTGGTTGGTGGAATCAGTTCATCACAGGTGACAAATCAGAAACGTTTAGTTTCATCCAAACTGATGTGTGTCTGTACTAAATACTTCAGTCACACAACAGAGAAACACAAATTAACCAAGTGCACCTTTAACACACTGCAGCTGAATCACATCTAGTTTCTGATACTAACCTGACATGACTGCAGACATGGTTTGATCCCTGAGGAGGAAAAGAGATTTAGGATTACCATAGTGGAAAATAAATATACTAAAATGTATTTGAAATACATTTATGTCATGATTAGTACACTACAAGTACATTTACATATTTATGTAGTTAATAAATATACCCTGTGATATTTAGTATATCAAACATAAACAAGTCTTCTAAATTGGAACAACTAATTTTGTACTTAATGAACATTAATTGTGCAGATAGAGATGAAGTCTAACTAAATATACACTGAAGTATATTTGATTGTGCTGAAGTGAAACTATTGCAAGTAAACTTCAGCTACACTTTAAATATCTTGCATTTAAAGACTTTTAAATTTAAAGGTCATACAATTATTAGTGATATTAAAACATATTTTAGGCCTAATATTAACAAATGTGCATTGTGCAAAAAAGAAACACTACAAATAAAGTTGAATTATAATTTTTATATCAGTAAGTCTTGAGCGATATGTCTTTAATAGATTTGAACTATACTGAGTATGATATAAATGTATTTTAAATCTATTACTTTTTTACTGGGGTATTTAGGTGCAGATCAGACTGTATAATAGACGAGTCCTGGTTTTAATAAATAAACATGAAAATAAACCTTCAAATATGCAGTTTAGATACAAGTGAATGAATTTACTGATGACTGAACAAACAGCATCTGAATCACAATCATTATAAAAACAGTAGAAATATCTCTAGGAAATGATAGTAAATACTAAACAGTAGTAAAACTGATCATTTATTTCATGATAAATGACACATCATACAAATCATATTTTTAAATGATAATGAGAATCCCTTAAACAAATTTGGGAGACACTTGGAGTGAATGTGATGAATGTTGAGGTTTTACTCACATGGTTGAAAAACCATTAAAATCATCAGAAATAAAGTGAAGATGAATTCAGAGGAGAAGACGATGATCCTCATGTCTCCTGTCACACCTTCACCATTAACTGAGGATGAAAATCAACAACAACAGACACTCATATTCACTCATATTCATTCATTCACACATATACACCACACAACAGCATGAAGAGATGATTATAAGCTAATATTATTGCTCCAAATGGACATGAGAATAATCTGATCAGAGTAACTTTGAGATGAAGCTGATTTCTGCCTCACATTGAGATTTTACCAATCACTCAGTTCAGATTCAGATGCTGTATTAGTTTATAATATACATTTATATATGGATATATGACTGTAATGGTATAGTGCGTGATGTTGAAGTGTTGATTCACCTGTTTTGTGGATCAGTTCAGTCATCAGAGCAACAGAGTTCAGTAAAACAACACCAACTGATCCAAACACATACACAGGAACAACACGGAGAAGAGCTGAAACATCAAATCATACAGTTGAATATTAAAATTAGATTGAATAAAATCACATTAATCAGCACAGAGAAAAAACACAACAAATGGATGTATTTGATTTCTTTATAAGTTTGAGTCTTGGTGTGTTTGGAGTTTGATTCAGGAAAGATCTGCTTCATGAAACTAATAAGGCATAATAAAAATAATATTCTGTAGAATAATAAAGCTTTTCATCATTCATTCATTCATTGATAGAAGTTAAATGGTTGATAAAAAGGTAACAACAACACAGTATTCATACACATACACTCATATTTCTCTCTCTTTCACACACGTTTGATCTCGATTGAGGAAACATTAGAGTGAAATATCAGCTTGAGACACAAACAGCAGAATTTCATGAAAATCACTATTACAACAACTGAATTAAAGGATGGTAAATGCTGAGAACATCTTCAAGAAACAGCTAAAAACACACTTATTTGACTCTAACACATGAACACTATGTATGTATGTATGTATGTATTTATTTATTTATTCATAAAAAAATCTTGTTTTATTATTTATTTATAAAAAAACTTGTCCCTTTAACAAATGCAGTCTCTGTTATTTTTGTATGATTTTCTTGTTTTATGATTTATTTATTTATTTATTTAAAAAATCTTGTTTTATTATTTATTTATTAAAACAAACCTTGTCCCTCTAACAAATGCAGTCTCTATTTTATTTTTGTATAATTTTCTAGTTTTATTTTTTATTTATAATAAAAAAATCATCCCTTTAACAAATGCAGTCTTCATTTGATTTTTAGTATGATTTTATTGTTTTAGTATTTACTTATTTATTTTAAAAATGTGCTTTATTATTTATCAAGTCAAGTCAAGTCAAGCTTTATTGTCATTCTGCTACATGTGTGGACATACAGTAGAACGAGATGTTGTGTCTTACAGGACCACGGTGCTACATACTAGTTAAACACGAATAAGAAAAGCAATTACAGACTTACACAACGGTTAACCATTTGACTACACATATACTATAAATACTATAACTATAATAAATAGTTGACTACACATACAAGACTGAGACAACAAAAACTTTACATAAGTACTGTACATGATGTTTTACAAAAGAGACATTTTGTGCATTAAATTGTGCAAAAGAGATATTTTGTGCATTAAATTGTGCAGAAGAGAGATTTTGAGGGAAGCAGCGCATAGTGCAATGCACAAATAAACATATATATATATATATATATATATATATATAAAATATAAATATATAATAATTTAGGCCCAGCAGGTTTAGTTTGTAGATGAGCTGCTGAGGGATTATTGTGTTGAATGCTGAGCTGAAGTCAATGAACAACATTCTAACATAAGATTTTTTCTGTTCCAGGTGAGTGAGAACTAGGTGGAGAGTGCTGGATATTGCCTCGTCCGTGGAGCGGTTTGGACGGTATGCAAACTGGAATGGGTCCAGCGTGTTTGGGAGATTGGACTTGATGTGATGCATGACTAACCTCTCAAAGCACTTCATCATGATTGGGGTCAGTGCTATGAGACGGTAGTCATTCAGACAGGACACAGGTGACGTCTTTGGAACTGGAATTATGGATGTGGATTTGAGACACGTGGGGACGACCGCCTGGCTCAGCGAGGTGTTGAAGATGTCTGTTAGGACATCCGTCAGCTGTGCAGCACAGTCTCTTAGTACACGGCCAGGAAATGTTGTCAGGGCCCGCAGCGTTTCGTGGGTTTATCCTGGATAGGGTCTTCCTTACGTCGGCTGGAGAAAGACAGAGAGATGTGTGGAGTTTCTGTGCAGGAGTGTCGTTCTGTGTCTCAAATCGCGAGTAGAAGTGGTTGAGTGTATCTGGCAGGGATGTGTCATCGTCACTGGCCTGTGGCAGGAGCTTGTAGTCAGTGATGGTCTGAATGGCTTGCCACAGGAACCGAGTGTCTTTACTGTCGCTGAAGTTGTTGATTTTCTGAGCATATTGATGTTTTGCCTTCTTGATGCCATGAGACAGATTGGCTCTTGCTGTTTTGAGAGCTGCCTTATCTCCTGATCTGAATGCCTCATCTCGGATTTTTAGCAGCCCACGAACCTCTGCTGTCATCCACGGCTTCTGGTTGGCGCGTGTGGTGATGGTTTTGGTGACTGTCACATCATCTATGCACTTTTTGATTGTAGGTTACTAAAAGCAGTCCTGGAGTGTTGAGGTGGCATCATCTGTTTTTGAACCGGTTTGGTAAGTTTGAGAAGTGGTCTGTATGCTGGGATTAGCATAATAGAGGTGTGGTCAGAGTACCCCAGGTGTAGGGTTGGGCACCGGTACCCATGTGACCGGTATGTATCGGACCGAATCAGAACGCGAATTTCGGTGCCACTTAAATGCCTGAACTGTCGATTGAAATATTTGTCTTCTGGTGTTATGACACGGATGTAGAAGCACTGATTCATCAACATCTAGCATGATCGCTAGTTAAATTTAAATACTGCATTCATGGGTGTCAGACTGATCAGAAAATGTATTTACTGAATGAGAAAACAAACGTGAACGTCGGAAAGCTTTGATGATAGAAATCCAAGACATCATTGTAGTTACTATCCATTTTCACATTTCGAATTAAAAGCACAAATTGTCTGGAAATGAGACCATCGAGAAGCGCGTGAATGCAGCAGGTGGTTTGCCGTTAGTTTAGCAAGCTACGTTAAACGCGTCTAACTTAAAATGCCAAAAACTAACCATTCTAAAGTGTGGCTATATTTCACGAGAAATGATTCAGACACTGCGACGTGCAGCAAATGTTTTACAGCAGTTGCATGTGAAGGGGAAAACGCGTCAAACCTAATGAAACATTTGATGGTAGGCCTATGTGGAATAAACTTGAAAACAGAGGGATGCACCGTGTTTGACAGTTTGCAGACATCAGCTGGAGAGGTGTCGTATTTTGCCAGAGACGGCAAATATGTGATGCGATCTAGGAAAACCCAACACATGGGGAAATTTTTACCTTTTTTAGGTTTTGACACCATATGTCCAAAACTTTTATTTTTTACATAACCTACATTATGGCTATCTTAGGTTGACTGATAGCGATGATTTTCAGGAATGGGATTTTGAGAAAAACGGCTTTAAAGTGAGACGACTTCCACTTTCACTTTACGGGTTTAACGAGAGCTGTCTGTCAAGTTAGGAGCGCTACTGCATCATTACACAAACAGACTAACGTTTGTTTTCCGTTGATCACCCATTTTATGTTTAGTAAATAATGCAGCGCAACTGTTCGCGCACTGTGATAAAACAGACTGTCATCGGACTCCTCTTTAGTAACTTCATCATCCGATCCTTCATCTCTGGATGTGAAATAGCCCGTAACATCATTTAGGGCACTGACATCACCAAAACTGAGCAGACTGAGACGAGTAAGATCAGTTAAGTGAGCAGCTGCAGTACTTTAGACGGCGTTGTTGCGCTCGGCCATCTCACGATATTAAAATAAATAAATAACTTTGCTTGCCGTACTTTACACAGGACTGGTGGAGTGGAGAATGTGAACTGATACGCCTTTACTAAATATGTTCGGTGGTTTATTTTGATAGGTTAACTGTTTTTGTGGTGTTAAGGGAAATCACCTGCATAGCGCGTTCTTAACATAGGAGAAATACAGTCATTTCTGCTTGCTGCAATAAATGTCTATTTTTCTGCACTAAACAAGTGAATTTCTAAGAGATATTTTCAGAGATGATAGACAAGATGTTATAGAATAATAATTTAATGAAAAACGAATTTCCTGAAAACGTCCCACCGCGACATCTGACGGGTTTTCCCAGATCTCATCACATATAACCATATTTCTGCAAAAGAATTGCTGAAATTTTAAGCTGTTAAATTATTGTAGTTGGGTTAGGTGGCTTATGTTTTATTGTTGTTGCGTTTTGCATTGACTTAATAATATATAGTACTACTTATTTTTTATTTTTATTTTTATTTTTTACTTTTAATACATTGTTCAAGAGTTGGTGTTTGTGTGCGTTGCCGATTTCCAAAAGACTTTGGCGATCGTAAATCTGTTTTGGAGTGCTTTCCCCATGATTTAGCGGTACATTTACACAGTTTGGAGACGAACGGACGACATTAAAAGACATAAAAGCACCGTCGTTGGGACCCGGAGTAGCCGCTGCGTCTGACCGCGCAGTCATCTTAAAAACAAACAAAAAAACTGGTCTCTTTAACAAATGCACTCTATTTTATTATTATTATTATTTTTTTGTGTGATTTTGTTGTTTTACTATTTATTTATTTATTAAAAACAAACAAACAAAAACAAATTGCCCCTCTAACAAATGCTGTCTCTATTTTGTTTTTGTATGATTTTCTTGTTTTATGATTTATTTATTTATTTGTTTGTTTGTTTGTTTTAAAACAAATCTTGTTTTATTTATAAAAAAACCTTGTCCCTTTAACAAATGCTGTCTCTGTTATTTTTGTATGATTTTCTTGTTTTATGATTTATTTATTTTAAAAAGTCGTTTTATTATTTATTTAGAACAAATAAAAACAAATGCAGTCTCTATTTGATTTTTGTATAATTTTCTAGTTTTATTTTTATTTATAATAAAAAAATCGTCCCTTTAACAAATGATGTCTCTAATTTATTTTGGTATGATTTTCTAGTTTTATTTATTTATTTATTTATTTATTTTTAAAAATGCACATGCACTCTTTATTATTATTATTATTATTATTATTATTATTATTATTTTATTGTTTTATTACTGTTGAGGAAAATACTCATATATAGTGTCACGAATCTAGTCGGTGTTCTGCGGACTACCCACCACCAGATGTCACTCTGACCTTTTCATGCTCTCTGACTGTTGCTTTGCATTTTGGACTGCATCTCCCATCCTCCACCGCGCTGATTGCGTCAGCCCCCGTGACCAATCAGGCGCTCTATAAAACCCCGGACTTCCTTGTACACTGCATGGAGTGTTGTTTTTGTTGTTATCTTGTTTATGTTTCCTAGTTTCCTAGTCCCCGTGTTCCTAGTTCCCTAGTTTGTATTCGCGCCTGGTTTATCGTGTACGACTCATCGCCGCCTGCCTATTGGACTCTCGCTCTGGTTATTGGACTATTCTCTCTCGGATCGCCCCTATGGATAATGCTCGCTACTGTTTTGACCCTGCCTGCCTGACCATGTATCTGTCTAGTCCTTCTAATAAAAGCTTGCACGTGGATCCGCTCGCCTCTCGTCTCACTCGCACTGTAACATATAGTCTATTCACAGGGTCATTCACACAAACACAGCACTAAAATAACCTAATTAACATTAAACACATAAGATGTAACATTAAGTCCTAATGCACATATCTTAAAAGAAAAACAGAAAAAAAAAGGGTTTTCACTGTTTATAGTAAGGGAATATACAGTTATCAGATTTTTAGCATTTCTACAGTCTTTTACTGCTAAAATTCAGATAATATTTTCCAGTGTAGAATCTGGATCTGTTCAGTGTGAAGAGAATAAACTAAAGCTGAAACTCATCACATTGATGATCAGATCAGATGATTCATACTGTACCCCATGATGACCGAAATGAGCGTGTGAAGTTGATCAGTGTCCAGAGAAACTGAAGAAACGCAATCATACAGGCCCATCCAACACGATCTGAACAACAACAAACACATCAGCTTCATCATCATCATCATCTTACAAGTGTTCATAAACTCACAAACAGTTCACTTCAGCACAAATATAAGATATACTATAGAAAGATGTTTCAGTTCCTTATATTTTATTTGATATTTTCATACCCTTTTCATTTTCCAGAGCTGAGTTGTAGAAATAGACCATGACAGCGCTGACCAGTATCAAGACCGTTAAATACACTGATCTCCTGACAGCAGGTGAACCTGAAAAACACATTTACTATTATTAAAACACTGCAGATCTGTGTTTGACACTTATTCAATTAAAAATTAAAAATATATATATATATATATATATATATATATATATATATATATATATACTGATCACATTCTGATGAGTTATTACTGTTTGTATCAGAGATCAGATCATAATTCATCAAACACTTACAGCCCATCCGATGACCACATGTACGATCCCAGTTGTATCTGGTGATTGTGAGAATCACTGGTAAAACTGCAACAATGATGAATCCTGCAAACAGAAGAGTGATTATTATATTAATGCAGATACTGAGATTCACTGACAGACACAGCAACAAATTCACATTTCATTAGATCTATAAATCACTCTATAAATGATGTCCTTTACTATATTATATCTATCACTATTATATCACACACTAAAAATGGTTGTATAATGTATACAGATAACTATTATATATGCCAATTACCTTATATATTATTTATTACTCATATAAGTGCTTTATAATTTACATATCATACAACTGCACTGCTCTTTATTAATATTGGAACAGTAAAGACAAAACTGCTTTGTTTTCTGTGGAAGCAGGAAATCTGAAAATACGATTAAAAGTCGAATATCAGACAAAACTACAGAATGCCACATTGTATTATTAGCTGTTTCAACACATAAATGTTTTACCAAATAAAAAGGACAGCACTTTTACAGTTTCTGCCTTTAGTCCCCTCTTCAGCTGGTGAAATTCATGTTCAATCAGATTTAAATCTGGAGATTGATTTGGGTACTACAAGACTTTACTTATTATTATTTTATTATTATTTTTTTGTGATAAAACTCCTTGACTGAACTGTCAGGGTGTTTTGGGTCATTGTCACATGCAATTCCCTTTTTTCTCCACACTTTTGTTTTCCCATTATTTAGATAAAGATTAATCTTTGTTCATCTGTCCATAAAAATCTGTTCCAAAACTCACTTGGCTTTGCAAACTCTAACCTTGCCTGTCTATTTTTGGTGCTGGTCAGGGGTTTGCATTTGCTGTGTTGTAGCCTCTGTAGTTCTGTGTCAAATCTTCTGCTAGGTTGTGAGAACATCACTCCAGCTTTCTAGAGGTTGTTGGCAATTTACAGAGATGCCCTTTAGGGTTCTCTTTCACAGCCTTTATTATTGTCTGTTATCAACTGCTGTTGTTTTATTTTTTTTCTCAGCCAACCTGGTCATTGTTGGTTGCTGAAGTCACAGGGGTTTCTTTCCTTTTCAGGACATTCCAAACTGTTGATTTCTCCATGCTCATTGTTTTTGCTATAGCTCTAATGGAGTCCCTCTCATCTTTTACCATCCTAATTGCTTTTTTTCCCCCCTCAAAGTCAGTTCACTCGTCTCCATCCTGGTCTGTGCATGTCATCATCAAATCCATGACTCATCGAATATAAGGATATACGGTATATATTGTAACTTTGTGACAACATAAATTTATTGTAATAATATATAATATTATATGCCTACTGTCACACCCACTGGAGTCTCATTAGTAGGTAATAACACATGCACTGATCGCTCTGCAGTAGAAACAGAATCTGGAGCTCTGTGAAGTTGCTGTGTCCACTTACATACGAACTTTGCCAGCACGTCCAGCTGGACCTTCAGAAACTGTGTCAACACAGTCTCTTCCTCAAATTAGAAAAGTATGAATTCCATCAATCCTCTGTTCAATTCCTGGGCTATAACATCAGTGCCGAGGGCATGCAAATGGACCAGGGAAAAGTCAATGCCATCCAGAAGTGGCCTCTACCCAACAGCGTCAAGGAGCTTCAGCGCTTCCTAGGTTTCACCAACTTCTATCGCCGGTTCATTATGGATTACAGTACCATCACCGCCCCATTAACCTCCCTCCTGTGCGGTAAACCGAAACAACTCATCTGGAACCCTGCTGCCCACGAAGCGTTCCAACGGCTGAAGACCATCTTTAGCACCGCTCCTGTCCTACACCATCCAGACCCAGAACGTCCCTTTACGGTAGAAGTCGACGCCTCCACCATCGGCGTGGGAGCGGTGCTATCACAAGCGGTCGGCGACTCCTCAGACCTCGATCCCTGCGCCGCCTTCTCCCGTAAGCTGACTCCGGCGGAGCAGAATTATGACATCGGGAACCGAGAACTACTGGCAATCCAATTGGCCCTGGAGGAATGGCGACACTGGCTGGAAGGAGTTAATCACCCATTCACACCACAAGAACCTACAATACCTCAGAGAAGCTCGTCGTCTGAACCCGAGGCAAGCCCGCTGGGCCCTCTTCCTAACACGTTTCAATTTTATCATCACGTACAGACCCGGTTCCAAGAACATACCAGCTGATGCTCTCTCTCGTCAGTTCTCTCCTGATGCAACTTCAGACCCTGAACCCATAATACCCTCTGATCTCATCGTCAGCCCCATCATCTGGGATCTGGACCAAGCCATCCAACAAGCCACTCTCCAGGAGCCAGCTCCGCTGGAATGCCCAGAAGGAAAGACCTACGTGCCCCTCTCCCAACGTCAAACACTTCTGGGTACAGCTCACGGGGCTCCGGGCTCTGGACACCCAGGCAGCAGTAGGACCCTCTCGCTCATACAATCTCGGTACTGGTGGCCCAGTATGCACCAAGATACCATCAGGTACGTCCAAAGCTGCTCAGTCTGTGCCAAGTCTAATTCACCCCGTTAACTCCCTACAGGAAAGCTGGTTCCCTTACCCATCCTGGAGAGGCCCTGGTCCTATCTCGGTGTGGATTTCGTCACAGACCTGCCAGAATCTGAAGGTAACACCTGTGTCCTCGTCATTGTTGACCGGTTCTCAAAGGCCTGCAAACTGGTGCCCCTGAGAGGTCTACCAACGGCCATGGAAATGGCAGAACATCTGTTTCATCAGGTCTTTCGGGCATTATGGTCTCCCAGAAGAGATTGTTTCGGACCGGGGTCCTCAATTCACCTCTCATGTATGGAAAGCTTTCTTTAAATTACTGGGCATCACTGTTAACTTGTCATCCGGTTACTATCCACAGACTAGCGGCCAGACTGAGAGGAAGATCCAGGAGCTGGGATGTTACCTCCGTGCATACTGCCAAGATGACCAACACAGCTGGAGCAGGTTCCTCCCGTGGGCCGAGTACGCACAGAACTCTCTCCGCCAAGATACCACCGGCCTAACACCATTCCAGTGCGTACTCGGGTACCAGCCTCCGCTGTTTCCCTGGATGGAGGAACCCTCTAATGTTCCAGCTGTCGACCACTGGTTTTGAGAAAGCGAGAGAGTGTGGGACTCAGCTCATCACCATCTACAGCGGGCAGTATAAAGACGTAAGAGCTTCGCTGATGCCAGGAGGAGAGCTGTGCCCAACTACCAACCTGGGGATCTGTGACTACGTCTGCCCTGCCATAAGCTGAGTCCTCACTATATTGGTCCGTTTCACATCCTGAGGCAGATCAACGACGTGACATTCCAGCTTCAGCTCCCACCCAGGTACCGAATTCATCCCACCTTTCATGTTTCCCTCTTAAAACCCTTCTCTCCCTCTGCCACAGACGCCCCTGGAGCTGATCCCCCTCCTCTGGAAATACTGGACCAACCCTCAGTCTTCACCGTACACGAGATCTTGGACTCACGACGTCGAGGGGGTCGCCTGGAATACCTCGTAGACTGGGAGGGGTACGGCCCGGAGGAGAGATCTTGGGTGAACAGAGATGATGTCCTGGATCCATTGCTCTTGCTGTAATTCCACCGCAGCCACCCTAATCGGCCGGCCCCTCGCAGTCGCGGCCGTCGTCGTGTTAGGGCGTCGGGAGCCGCTCCTGGAGGAGGGGGTAATGTCAGGCATTCACCACAGCCACCTCCATCTGCCATGTCACCTACAGCACCGCCCACTCGTTCTGCTTCACCGGAGTTCTGATCATGATCCCCTGATCCTCATTACCACGCCCTATAAATAGACTTCTCCTTCATTCAGTCGTTGTCTGGTCTACCGTTCACTACCCCGATGCTAGCTCCAGACCCTCTGCTTCTCAGACTCTCCAGTGTGTGCTCGGACTGCTCAACTTTGCTCCCTGGAATACTTTTGAACTCTTTATATCAGGACTGTCAGATAAGCTACCAATCCATTGCTACTTCATGCTCACTGACTTTTACCATACCTGTTAATAAACATTCAACTCACTCTGTTTACTTCCGTCTCTGGTCTCCTCTCTGTGCAAGCGTGACACATATAGATTATTTAATTATTTAATATTGCATTTCTGTATAATTACCATTGTCGACTAACACAATATATTACCCAAAAAATAAATAAAAATCAAGCTGTCATTTAATATACTCATTTCATGGCCCCAAGCAGCCACTTACGCCTCACGCCGGCTCTGTATGTCACATAACCTGCTTTTTCTAGAATACCCCCCTGATCAACTCATGTATTGCATTTAAACAACAGTTCCACGGCACAAGTGTGTAAATAATTCAAGAAAATTATAATATTGCATATTATAAAACAATAAAAGTGTTTTTTAACCTTGCATGCATGTCAGCCTGTTGTTGGGGACTCCCAAAATATAAATCTTTCATAATCCATAATAGGGCCACTTTAAGATTCAAGAGGATGAACATTTTTGAAAGGGGTCATTTTCATATATTCAACTATTATTTTTTCTTGTGGACTATATGTAAATGTCTTTTATGTGAAAAATCTTATTCAGGGCAGTACTAAATAAAAAATAACATGCATTTTGTACAATCCCTCTTAATTTGACAAAATAATTAACATTTTGCAGATTCTGCAAGGTGCCTTTCGACTTCAACTGTATTCTAATCTATTCTATTCTATTTAAAAATTAAAAATGCTGTGTTTACTGTGTTAGACTAACTGAGATATGTCACAGCACTTGAACAGTATACTGTTGCTCTCTTGTTGGTTTGATTGCTTCTATTGATCTTCTAATATGACAAGACGAGAGAGAGTGCATTTTCCTTTGTTGATGGCTCTCGTTTGATCGTCACGCTGTCCATCTCTTTTTGAGTTTTGTTATAGTTACAATTTGTTAGTTTATTTTAAGTTAATTCAGAATGCTCCCTTTTCTTTTATGTTGTATTTTGCTAATTTTTGATTTGATAGTGCTGTGATTTGATCTCCACTCTCTTACAAAGGGCTGTTGGTCAAACTCTCGATTCGTAGTGTTGAGACAAGGTTAGTATGTCACGTGACCTACACAAAGCAACATGTAGAATATCACTTGTATAAAAACACTAGGGCAGGAGCGGGAGCTAATATTGTAACGAGGGACCGTAGGACGTGGATCCAAATGCAAGCTTTATTAATCCATTAATTGTAGTCGTACAATCCAAGTCGATAACCAGCATACAGGGCAATAGAGACAATCCAGAGAATCAACGTTAGAGTTCAAGCAAGAGGTCAGGGCAGGCGGCAGGCAAACAAACAACAGGAAACGGTCCGGGATCAAACAAAACACAAGGGCAAGACTAGGAAAACACGGGAAGGAAAAACACAGGAACTAGGAACTAGGCTATACAACGATCAGCAAACAGAAGAGTGAGTGAGAGACTTAAATACCAAACATGAGGGAGCATATGACAAAACAAACCAATAGGAAGGCGACACATGGAACAGGGGAACCAATCAGAACAAGACACATAGAGACAAGAGTAAAGCATGGTGGGTTGAGAGCACAGAGTCCGGGCTGGAGTGCCCTTGAACTCCTGTAGAGGGCACTCCAGCTGGTAATTGTAACAAATATCTGTATTTATGTTTTGTTAGTGAGTGTAGTTAGTTAGTGTTGAATTGATTGGAGTTAGTATGTGTTTTGTTTTATTAATATATTTGCTTTCAGCCCCGCTCATGCCTCACACTGTTGAGTTTCTTTTTCCTCTTTTCAAGGTTATGTACCTTTTTTGTTTTTTGTCATAACTTTGGATGTTAATATCCTCATTGTAAATACAAAAATTGAGTGTTTGTTTTAGATGGACATAATTTCTCACTCAGAGTTTCTGATAAGCAATTTTGGTTTCTATTCGTTTCATTACTTCACACATCTTATGTCTTTAGTAACAGACAGCTTCCCTGATTCTAAGAAAAGAAAATTCTTATTTATTATGTCTCTTTGTGTTGACTTCCTTATTTCCTAGACATTAAATAAAATAACAACAACAGCCAAATAGGAAGTCATAACAGTCGCTTTGGATAAAAGCATCTGATCAATGATTAATTGTAAATGTAGAAATGTGAACTCACCTCCTCTGGCAGATCCAAAGGCATAAAACAGAAGGATGAATTGTAGTGAAGGCAGAACATCTAAGCTTATGCCAGCCAGAACACCGAATATAGTACTGATCCGCTGACTTAATTTCCCAATTATTTTATCTAACACTGTATAAGAAAAAATAAATAAATAAATAAATAAATAAATTCTAATGTTTAATCTGATTTTGAATTAACTGCATAAAAAATAAAAAGAAGTAAACTAACTTCACTAATTCATGTTTTAATTTGGAGAGACAATGTTCACACAATCATTCACTATCCCCCCTTTGAAAACTATATAAACATATAAATATCATATCATATGGTATACTCTAGAAATCTTCAACACAGAAGATAAACTCATCATTTACAGACTCATGTCCACTTAATAAAAGCATTATGAAGACATTATGGCAAAACACAGACACTCAGTTGATCTGCTGTTTGAAAGTAACACATATAAACACACACAAGTGAATGTGAAGAAGCTCAATTCAGTATGAAATATGTGTGTGTGTGTAAATAATATATAAATAAATACTGTCATTGTTGGGCATGTGATCTGATCAGACTGTAAATCAGGGTTTCTCAACTTTAGCCCGCAAGGTCCATTTTCCTGCCGAGTTTAGCTCCAACTTTGATCAAATTCACCTGCCTGTTAATTTCTAGTGATCCTAAAAACCTTGATGAACCTGTTCAGGTGTGTTTAATTAGGGTTGGAGCTGAACTCTGCTGGAAAATGGATCTCACAGGCCAGATTTGAGAACCACTGCTGTGAATGAACTTGATTTATCAATCCAGCCAGTGTTTGACCACATCATTTAATTTATGTGAAAATGTTTTCTGGTTATATAAATCCCCAGCCGAATGGAAAAAAATATTAAATATTAAATACTTGGGAATCATTTAAAAATAGTTACACTTTTTTATTTATTATAATTTTCTTGTCATTTTACTCGTTAGGCTGTTTTCCTTGATCTTAATGATATGATGTCATTATGTTGCTGTTTCACCGCTGGACAATCGCTGCATTGGTGATCATGGTTTCGAGGATCAGTATATCTGCCCTTTCCAATGGACATGACAACACAAAGTAATCTCAGACAATTTAAGATATTTTAATCAAATCTGCAAATTAGCCAGAGATCAGTTATCAGGATTAAAAGATCACGCATCTGTCAAATCATCTATGTATCATCAAATCATGTATTTGATATGAAGAACAGACCCTGGGTCTGATTTAATGTTTTTTTTATTTTTGTGCATTTAACAAACACAATTAGTCTGCTCAATCATGATTTCACAGCACATTTGTCTCACTGACTAATGATGGAAGGAAATACTTACAGAAAATAATGTAGAAGAGGTTGAACAGAATCACAATCACAAAGAGGATGATAATAATAATGACTTCCAATCTGCTGTAATTCGGACTTTTGTCCCAGGCAGATTTAATCATAACTGGAATAAAGGAAGAGATAAAAAAAACAGCAATTACTAAAATAGAAGAACAAGATATAATAAATTCAGATCAAAGGATTTACAAAATCTTCTCATTGAACAGATGCAACATTACGACACATTCAATGAACTGTGAGTTCAGCTGTTCCCATCTGATCCTGACCCTGTGACCTTTGTGCTGATTATATGACCCCTGACCCTGACATGACCCCAAAACATGCTGAGATGTGATGTAGATGTGAAGTAGCTTTAGCTTCAGTCTCAGTTTAAGTCACTAGCATGATGTTTAGTTAATGCCTTTGTTTTCATAATTATCTATATTATCTATTATCTTCAATAATGATCATAAGAGTGATAAAATGTGATCAGTCCCATAAACACACAGATTCAGCTCTGAACACATGAAGAATATCTTATACTGACAACAATACTACAGTACCACAAGACACTTCCAAGTATTAATGTCTAATGTATGGTGTTTTTTTTTAATTTTATTTTTTTGTTTTTTTTTTTTTTTTTTTTTTTAGACTTCCAGCAGGATATTGAGGATATGACATAATTTAAATGTAACTGTTGTTCAACTGTTAATGTGCTTTTTAATGTGTTTATCATAATGACTGTTGATGTACCTGAATAAAAAACAGCTGAAAAAACAACGTATTCTGTCCTAAAACTGTAAGTATCAATCCATGTTTTAATCTTGTCTGTAAAACAAACAAACAAACAAAAAAACATTAAATAATTACATCCACAATATCATTTACAACACCAAAAGAAAAAAAAAAAAAGAAAAAAAAAACAAATACCAATTAAACACTGAATGCTTTTTAATGTAAAATATATTCAGGTATTGACAGATTATTTAGTTCATGTAAAAATCTGTGTATTATAATTCACAAAGTATATTTTCTCTAATAAACTGTCAATAATTAATCACCTGTGAAGTCATTCACATACGGAGCCGTCCAGAGCAACATGAGAGGCCTCAGAAAATAAAGAGCACAACAAGAGACCGTCTCAAACAGAGACCCTGAAACAAACACCAGATAATAATAACTGCATTAATAAACAACTATTTGAATGATCCATTATTGGGAATTCATACACAATCAGTAATGAAACACTGACCTTCAGAAACACCCCAAACGACAAACGCAAGAAACATCAGAACATTTGGACAGAAAACAAGAAACATCTGAAGACGGAAGACTGTGTCTGGAGAGAAAATACAAAAGTACGCTTTTCAGTTAAAAAGTAAATCACATTTTAATAAATATTTAATAATGATTTAAACAATTAGTATTAGTCATTCAGTTTTATTTAAAACACACATCTCTGTTCTTTCTGACAGTTACATTTATAACTTAACGTATCAAACTGAAAACTGTGTTGGAAACACAAATGTAATGTTATAAATAACTAATCTACTGATTAAGGATAGAATATGTATTTTTTCTTATCTGTTGACTTACCTAGTAGCCTTAGTACCACATTTATCTTGGCTGAAAACTGCTTGCGACCCCTGCTGTGAACTGTACATGTGTACTGTCCCTCATCTTCAGATCTCAGTTTGTCCAGACGGAGGGAGAAGTTTCCATCTTTAAAGTGCTCAGTAAAGAAATGAGCTCTATCTTGATAATCCTGGTGTTGTTCATCTGTTCGACTCTGACCACCTTGATACAGATGAACCAGATCCTTTAAGTCTTTTTTTCTCCATTCCACCTTCAGACGCTTCATTCTAGAGGGTTTATCGTTATAACAGGGCAAAACCATTGAAGCTCCCAGATGAACCGGTGTGTGATGAAAATGTTCCACAGTGAATCCTGAAAATGAAAAAAGCCCAAAGTTTATTAAGGTTTAAGCACAGAAGGTTCATCATTTCCTATTATGTTGCTTTTTTCCTTCTTCTTTTTTTTTATTTTTATTTTTATTTTTTTCTGCCATGAGTTTACAGCAGTGAGAGAGCTAATGTCTCATCGTCACACTGTCTGACACACATCACACACAAAATTGGACAACATTTTCTCAAGTCTCTTGAATCTGATTGGCTAGCTTTGCACAACTTCCAGGAGTAAGGGCACACAGGTATTTTTACATCAGCACATCTGAGAAAAATGTCATCAAGTGCTTTGGAAGAAGAAATAATTAGGGTGGTTTAAAGTTTTTTTAGGTTGACATCAAATCTTTGAGGGATAATCACAGTTTGTTCAAGGCACTTTACAGTTTTTCACATTTGCTAAAACACTATACCCCATATATAAAACCAAATTCTCAATAGCCTAAACCAATTTGTCAAATAAATCACTTTTTCTGCAAAACCTTAAACAAGCAGACACTGTTTGCAGATCTCATGCACTCTTTTTGCAAAACTTTTGCAAAACTTTTTGCAAACACAATTTGCTCTGTGATTAACTTGTGATGCAAAACCCTAAACACAAAAAGCAAAAGTTAAGCAAAACTGCAACAGGCTGTCATCATTTACACACTATATTCAAAATTCTTCACACTTGTTTACAAATATTTAAATATACTAAATATAAGCCAGTTATAAGTGCACAGAAGAGAAAAAAAGTTGTTAAATTGCCAGAAAGAAGTCGAGATTAAATGTTGAGATTAAACTCGTTAAATTGCGTGAGAATAAATGTCGTTAAATTGAGAAAAATGTTGAGATAAAAAGTTGAGATTAAACTCATTATTTACGAAAAAAGTCGTACATTTTCGAGAATAAACACACTTGTGTCATGTTCATTCCATCTGGTCGGAGAAAATCAAACAGTGCCTGCAGTGGCGGAGTTTGTAGAGAAATGCACACAGATGTACGTGCTATGATCGACTTGGGCTCGAATCTGACTTTTGCAGAACTCGCTTTTCTTCCTTTTCTCATCACATATCACATCGGAAAAGTGGGAATCAACTGCCTAACGAGCGTTTAATAATAAGGTATAAGGCAGCAGTGGGTATCAGGTATACGGCGTATACCCACTTCTTTATCAGTCTAAATCCCCTCTGATGCGCACCATTCAGTAGTGCCCAGCATTAGCCAAAATCATTAGTCCACCACATCCAGTCATATGTGAATAAATGCAAATATTTGCTAAAACCCAGTACAGTGATGATGCGGTCAGTACCGTGGCGCCAGCTTCCTTTGAAATATGTTTGATGATTGCGCCTAATGCGCCTGCGCCCGCTCCGTCTCGCGCAGTCCAGATTTTAATAAAGTAATAATTATTATTGATTACTGATTTGAATCAGTATAATAACGAAAACAATACCTTACAAATACAAAGAAGCAATCAGCTAATTCTTAAACCAGTGAACCCCTGTAAACTTTTCAGTCCAAAGATCCAGTAAACGAATTCTTTACGGCGTATTTCCACTACAGCATAGCGTGCAGAGCGAAACTGGCGTTTTCAATTCATTCCTATAGAAGATGAGCTTAAACACTCTTGAGGTGCATTATGGGATTGAAAGCGGCACGGAGAAAGCGTTGAGAGCGTCGAAAAGGTGGGGAAAAGTGTTTGCGGAACTGGTGGATTACTGAGCTGAAATCACATGTAATTGAAAAAGTCATGCAAAAGTAAATGCTCTTTGCATGCTTTCATTATATGCTAGTGTTTAATTTGCGAATCACTGTTAAAAGAAGGATATAAAACGCGAAAAGGGTGTAAACATTGTTTTTAGAGGCGTACTCTGCCCTAAATGTCACACGCAGTGGCGTTGTAGCGTTGTCGGCGGCACTGAGCGTGGTTGTGACGCTCTAGTGGAAAAACACTATGGCGCGTACTCCGTGCAAAAATCAAGCGTCCGACCGACCGACCGACCGACCGACCGGCTAATCGAACGTCTAACCGAACGTTTTGGGCTTTGAACGTCTTACAGGACGGGTGACCCACGTGACGACCTGACGTGACGTGAACGTCATGAAAATACTTGGTTTTTAAAATGTAATGAGCTTAACTGCTCTTTAGAGACTATAAATGAGACTGTAAATGAACATTACCACCATTACAACAACTAGATCTACATATTTCATACCTAGAACAATACTTTTTCTGCTGTATTACCCCCAATAAGCATTTAGATATGCGATCTGTGGTAGACCTATAAATTAAAAAACTTCATGGCAGAAGGGTCTACTGTTCATTTTTCAAAGGCAATGTGCCTGTTTGTGAGTGTGCCTGTGAATGTTTCTTAAGATAGCAGAGGTACTGTAGCTATACAGACATATCACCCTGTAGCCCAAGACTGGTTTCCCACTGAAGCTAAGCAGGGTTGAGCCTGGTCAGTACCTAGATGGGAGACCTCCTGGGAAAATAGGTTGCTGCTGGAAGAGGTGTT